>NW_027515452.1:0-78928 GCF_048772815.1 Callospermophilus lateralis
AAGAGGAAAGAAACCATAGAGATAGAACTTAGAACTACTTCATTTAGTCAAGTTTCACGGAGCTAGCACAAACCGTGTTTGATTCAGAGTTTCAAACACATCTATCTATATAGCAGAAAACAGAGTGAAATCTAAAAATTCAAAGTGTTACTGGAAACGAACTCTTGAACCTAGAAGAGTAAAAATTGGGCAGCCAATTGGGATTAGTGAACTGATCATTACCACCAAGTATCCTCAAGGTTTGGTGAAAAAATGTTTGCTGAGATTTCAGCAAACTAGTAGTTTTTTGGAAGCTTGGCAACCCTTTTCAAACGAAAGTGTTTTTCGCCAGTCTCTGCATTGGGTACTTCAAGAGGAAACAAACCATAGAGATAGAACTTAGAACTACTTCATTTGGTCAAGTTTCACGGAGCTAGCACAAACCGTGTTTGATTCAGAGTTTCAAACACATCTATCTATATAGCAGAAAACAGAGTGAAACCTAAAAATTCAAAGTCTTACTGGAAACGAACGCTTGAACCTAGAAGAGTGAAAGTTGGGCAGCCAAGTGGGATTAGTGAACTGATCATTACCACCAAGTATCATCAAGATTTGGTGAAAAAATGTTTACTAAGATTTCAGCAAATTAGTAGTTTTTTGGAAGCTTGGCAACCCCTTTCAAACGAAAGTGTTTTTCGCGAGTCTCTGCATGGGGTACTTCAAGAGGAAACAAACCATAGAGATAGAACTTAGAACTACTTCATTTGGTCAAGTTTCAAGGAGCTAGCACAAACCGTGTTTCATTCAGAGTTTCAAACACATCTATCTATATAGCAGAAAACAGAGTGAAACCTAAAAATTCAAAGTCTTACTGGAAACGAACGCTTGAACCTAGAAGAGTGAAAGTTGGGCAGCCAAGTGGGCTTAGTGAACTGATCATTACCACCAAGTATCATCAAGATTTGGTGAAAAAATATTTGCTGAGATTTCAGCAAACTAGTAGTTTTTTGGAAGCTTGGCAACCCCTTTCAAACGAAAGTGTTTTTCGCCAGTCTCTGCATGGGGTACTTCAAGAGGAAACAAACCATAGAGATAGAACTCAGAACTAGTTCATTTGGTCAAGTTTCAAGGAGCTAGCACAAACCGTGTTTGATTTCGAATTCCAAACACAGCTATCTATGTAGCAGAAAACAGAGTGAAACCTAAAAATTCAAACTGTTACTGGAAACGAATGCTTCAACCTAGAAGAATAAAAATTGGGTAGCCAAGTGGGATTAGTGAACTGATCATTACCACCAAGTATCATTAAGATTTGGTGAAAAAAGTTTTGCTGAGATTTCAGCAAACTAGTAGTTTTTTGGAAGCTTGGCCACTTCTTTCAAACGAAAGTGTTTTTCGCAAGTCTCTGCATGGTGTACTTCAAGAGGAAACAAATCATAGAGATGGAACATAGAACTACTTCATTTGGTCAAGTTTCAAGGAGCTAGCACAAACCGTGTTTGATTTAGAGTTTCAAACACATCTATCTATATAGCAGAAAACAGAGTGAAAACTAAATATTCAAAGTGTTACTGGAAACGAACGCTTGAACCTAGAAGAGTGAAAGTTGGGCAGCCATGTGAAATTAGTGAACTGATCATTACCACCAAGTATCATCAAGTTTTGGTGAAAAAATGTTTACTGAGATTTCAGGAAACTAGTAGTTTTTTGGAAGCTTGGCAACCCCTTTCAAATGAAAGTGTTTTTCGCCAGTTTCTGCATGGGGTACTTCAACAGGAAACAAACCTTAGAGATAGAACTTAGAACTACTTCATTTGGTCAAGTTTCAAATTGCTAGCACAAACCGTGTTTGATTCAGAGTTTCAAACACATCTATCTATATAGCAGAAAACAGAGTGAAACCTAAAAATTCAAAGTGTTACTGGAAACGAACGCTTGAACCTAGAAGAGTGAAAGTTGGGCAGCCAAGTGGGCTTAGTGAACTGATCATTACCTCCAAGTATCATCAAGATTTGGTGAAAACATGTTTGCTGAGATTTCAGCAAACTAGTAGTTTTTTGGAAGCTTGGCAACCCCTTTCAAACGAAAGTGTTTTTCGCCAGTCTCTGCATGGGGTACTTCAAGAGGAAAGAAACCATAGAGATAGTACTTAGAACTACTTCATTTGGTCAAGTTTCACGGAGCTAGCACAAACCGTGTTTGATTCAGAGTATCAAACACATCTATCTATATAGCAGAAAACAGAGTGAAACCTAAAAATTCAAAGTGTTACTTGAAAGGAACGCTTGAACCTAGAAGAGTGAAAGTTGGGCAGCCAAGTGGGCTTAGTGAACTGATCATTACCACCAAGTATCATCAAGATTTGGTGAAAAAATGTTTGCTGAGATTTCAGCAAACTAGTAGTTTTTTGGAAGCTTGGCAACCCCTTTCAAACGAAAGTGTTTTTCGCCAGTCTCTGCATGGGGTACTTCAAGAGGAAACAAACCATAGAGATAGAACTTAGAACTACTTCATTTGGTCAAGTTTCAAGGAGCTAGCACAAACCGTGTTTGATTTAGAATTCCAAACACATCTATCTATATATCAGAAAAGAGAGTGAAACCTAAAAATTCAAAGTGTTACTGGAAACGAACGCTTGAACCTAGAAGAGTGAAAGTTGGGGAGCCAAGTGGGCATAGTGAACTAATCATTACCACCAAGTATCATCAAGATTTGGTGAAAAAATGTTTGCTGAGATTTCAGCAAACTAGTAGTTTTTTGGAAGCTTGGCAACCCCTTTCAAATGAAAGTGTTTTTCGCCAGTCTCTGCATAGGGTACTTCAAGAGGAAACAAACCATAGAGAAAGAACTTAGAACTACTTCATTTGGTCAAGTTTCAAGGAGCTAGCACAAACCGTGTTGGATTTAGAATTCCAAACACATCTATCTATGTAGGAGAAAACAGAGTGAAACCTAAAACTTCAAACTGTTACTGGAAACGAATGCTTCAACCTAGAAGAATAAAAGTTGGGTAGCCAAGTGGGATTAGTGAACTGATCATTACCACCAAGTATCATTAAGATTTGGTGAAAAAAGTTTTGCTGAGATTTCAGCAGACTAGTAGTTTTTTGGAAGCTTGGCCACTTCTTTCAAACGAAAGTGTTTTTCGCCAGTCTCTGCATGGTGTACTTCAAGAAGAAACAAACCATAGAGATGGAACATAGAACTACTTCATTTGGTCAAGTTTCAAGAAGCTAGCACAAACCGTGTTTATTTTAGAGTTTCAAACACATCTATCTATATAGCAGAAAACAGAGTGAAACCTAAAAATTCAAAGTGTTACTGGAAACGAACGCTTGAACCTAGAAGAGTGAAAGTTGGGCAGCCAAGTGAAATTAGTGAACTGATCATTACCACCAAGTATCATCAAGATTTGGTGAAAAAATGTTTGCTGAGATTTCAGCAAACTAGTAGTTTTTTGGAAGCTTGGCAACCCCTTTCAAACGAAAGTGTTTTTCGCCAGTCTCTGCATGGGGTACTTCAAGAGGAAACAAACCATAGAGATAGAACTTAGAACTACTTCATTTGGTCAAGTTTCACGGAGCTAGCACAAACCGTGTTTGATTCAGAGTTTCAAACACATCTATCTATATAGCAGAAAACAGAGTGAAACCTAAAAATTCAAAGTGTTACTTGAAACGAACGTTTGAACATAGAAGAGTGAAAGTTGGGCAGCCAAGTGGGATTAGTGAACTGATCATTACCACCAAGTATCATCAAGATTTGGTGAAAAAATGTTTGCTGAGATTTCATCAAACTAGTAGTTTTTTGGAAGCTTGGCAACCCCTTTCAAACGAAAGTGTTTTTCGCCAGTCTCTGCATGGGGTACTTCAAGAGGAAACAAACCATAGAGATAGAACTTAGAACTACTTCATTTGGTCAGGTTTCAAGGAGCTAGCACAAACCGTGTTTGATTTAGAATTCCAAACACATCTATCTATATAGCAGAAAACAGAGTGAAACCTAAAAATTCAAAGTGTTACTGGAAACGAACGCTTGAACCTAGAAGAGTGAAAGTTGGGCAGCCAATTGGGCTTAGTGAACTGATCATTACCACCAAGTATCATCAAGATTTGGTGAAAAAATGTTTGCTGAGATTTCAGCAAACTAGTAGTTTTTTGGAAGCTTGGCAACCCCTTTCAAACGAAAGTGTTTTTCGCCAGTCTCTGCATGGGGTACTTCAAGAGGAAACAAACCATAGAGATAGAACTGAGAACTACTTCATTTGGTCAAGTTTCAAGGAGCTAGCACAAACCGTTTTTGATTTAGAATTCCAAACACAGCTACCTATGTAGCAGAAAACAGAGTGAAACCTAAAACTTCAAACTGTTACTGGAAACGAATGCTTCAACCTAGAAGAATAAAAATTGGGTAGCCAAGTGGGATTAGTGAACTGATCATTACCACCAAGTATCATTAAGATTTGGTGAAAAAAGTTTTGCTGAGATTTCAGCAAACTAGTTGTTTTTTGGAAGCTTGGCCACTTCTTTCAAACGAAAGTGTTTTTCGCCAGTCTCTGCATGGTGGACTTCAAGAAGAAACAAACCATAGAGATGGAACATAGAACTACTTCATTTGGTCAAGTTTCAAGGAGCTAGCACAAACCGTGTTTGATTTAGAGTTTCAAACACATCTATCTATATAGCAGAAAACAGAGTGAAACCTAAAAATTCAAAGTGTTACTGGAAACGAACGCTTGAACCTAGAAGAGTGAAAGCTGGGCAGCCAAGTGAAATTAGTGAACTGATCATTACCACCAAGTATCATCAAGTTTTGGTGAAAAAATGTTTACTGAGATTTCAGCAAACTAGTAGTTTTTTGGAAGCTTGGCAACCCCTTTCAAATGAAAGTGTTTTTCGCCAGTCTCTGCATGGGGTACTTCAAGAGGAAACAAACCATAGAGATAGAACTTAGAACTACTTCATTTGGTCAAGTTTCAAGGAGCTAGCACAAACCTTGTTTGATTCAGAGTTTCAAACACATCTATCTATATAGCAGAAAACAGAGTGAAACCTAAAAATTCAAAGTCTTACTGGAAACGAACGCTTGAACCTAGAAGAGTGAAAGTTGGGCAGCCAAGTGGGCTTAGTGAACTGATCATTACCTCCAAGTATCATCAAGATTTGGTGAAAACATGTTTGCTGAGATTTCAGCAAACTAGTAGTTTTTTGGAAGCTTGGCAACCCCTTTCAAACGAAAGTGTTTTTCGCCAGTCTCTGCATGGGGTACTTCAAGAGGAAAGAAACCATAGAGATAGTACTTAGAACTACTTCATTTGGTCAAGTTTCACGGAGCTAGCACAAACCGTGTTTGATTCAGAGTATCAAACACATCTATCTATATAGCAGAAAACAGAGTGAAACCTAAAAATTCAAAGTGTTACTTGAAAGGAACGCTTGAACCTAGAAGAGTGAAAGTTGGGCAGCCAAGTGGGCTTAGTGAACTGATCATTACCACCAAGTATCATCAAGATTTGGTGAAAAAATGTTTGCTGAGATTTCAGCAAACTAGTAGTTTTTTGGAAGCTTGGCAACCCCTTTCAAACGAAAGTGTTTTTCGCCAGTCTCTGCATGGGGTACTTCAAGAGGAAACAAACCATAGAGATTGAACTTAGAACTACTTCATTTGGTCAAGTTTCAAGGAGCTAGCACAAACCGTGTTTGATTTAGAATTCCAAACACATCTATCTATATATCAGAAAAGAGAGTGAAACCTAAAAATTCAAAGTGTTACTGGAAACGAACGCTTGAACCTAGAAGAGTGAAAGTTGGGGAGCCAAGTGGGCTTAGTGAACTAATCATTACCACCAAGTATCATCAAGATTTGGTGAAAAAATGTTTGCTGAGATTTCAGCAAACTAGTAGTTTTTTGGAAGCTTGGCAACCCCTTTCAAATGAAAGTGTTTTTCGCCAGTCTCTGCATAGGGTACTTCAAGAGGAAACAAACCATAGAGAAAGAACTTAGAACTACTTCATTTGGTCAAGTTTCAAGGAGCTAGCACAAACCGTGTTGGATTTAGAATTCCAAACACATCTATCTATGTAGGAGAAAACAGAGTGAAACCTAAAACTTCAAACTGTTACTGGAAACGAATTCTTCAACCTAGAAGAATAAAAGTTGGGTAGCCAAGTGGGATTAGTGAACTGATCATTACCACCAAGTATCATTAAGATTTGGTGAAAAAAGTTTTGCTGAGATTTCAGCAAACTAGTAGTTTTTTGGAAGCTTGGCCACTTCTTTCAAACGAAAGTGTTTTTCGCCAGTCTCTGCATGGTGTACTTCAAGAAGAAACAAACCATAGAGATGGAACATAGAACTACTTCATTTGGTCAAGTTTCAAGAAGCTAGCACAAACCGTGTTTATTTTAGAGTTTCAAACACATCTATCTATATAGCAGAAAACAGAGTGAAACCTAAAAATTCAAAGTGTTACTGGAAACGAACGCTTGAACCTAGAAGAGTGAAAGTTGGGCAGCCAAGTGAAATTAGTGAACTGATCATTACCACCAAGTATCATCAAGTTTTGGTGAAAAAATGTTTACTGAGATTTCAGCAAACTAGTAGTTTTTTGGAAGCTTGGCAACCCCTTTCAAATGAAAGTGTTTTTCGCCAGTCTCTGCATGGGGTACTTCAAGAGGAAACAAACCATAGAGATAGAACTTAGAACTACTTCATTTGGTCAAGTTTCAAGGAGCTAGCACAAACCGTGTTTGATTCAGAGTTTCAAACACATCTATCTATATAGCAGAAAACAGAGTGAAACCTAAAAATTCAAAGTCTTACTGGAAAAGAACGCTTGAACCTAGAAGAGTGAAAGTTGGGCAGCCAAGTGGGCTTAGTGAACTGATCATTACCTCCAAGTATCATCAAGATTTGGTGAAAAAATGTTTGCTGAGATTTCAGCAAACTAGTAGTTTTTTGGAAGCTTGGCAACCCCTTTCAAACGAAAGTGTTTTTCGCCAGTCTCTGCATGGGGTACTTCAAGAGGAAAGAAACCATAGAGATAGAACTTAGAACTACTTCATTTAGTCAAGTTTCACGGAGCTAGCACAAACCGTGTTTGATTCAGAGTTTCAAACACATCTATCTATATAGCAGAAAACAGAGTGAAATCTAAAAATTCAAAGTGTTACTGGAAACGAACTCTTGAACCTAGAAGAGTAAAAATTGGGCAGCCAATTGGGATTAGTGAACTGATCATTACCACCAAGTATCCTCAAGGTTTGGTGAAAAAATGTTTGCTGAGATTTCAGCAAACTAGTAGTTTTTTGGAAGCTTGGCAACCCTTTTCAAACGAAAGTGTTTTTCGCCAGTCTCTGCATTGGGTACTTCAAGAGGAAACAAACCATAGAGATAGAACTTAGAACTACTTCATTTGGTCAAGTTTCACGGAGCTAGCACAAACCGTGTTTGATTCAGAGTTTCAAACACATCTATCTATATAGCAGAAAACAGAGTGAAACCTAAAAATTCAAAGTCTTACTGGAAACGAACGCTTGAACCTAGAAGAGTGAAAGTTGGGCAGCCAAGTGGGATTAGTGAACTGATCATTACCACCAAGTATCATCAAGATTTGGTGAAAAAATGTTTACTAAGATTTCAGCAAATTAGTAGTTTTTTGGAAGCTTGGCAACCCCTTTCAAACGAAAGTGTTTTTCGCGAGTCTCTGCATGGGGTACTTCAAGAGGAAACAAACCATAGAGATAGAACTTAGAACTACTTCATTTGGTCAAGTTTCAAGGAGCTAGCACAAACCGTGTTTCATTCAGAGTTTCAAACACATCTATCTATATAGCAGAAAACAGAGTGAAACCTAAAAATTCAAAGTCTTACTGGAAACGAACGCTTGAACCTAGAAGAGTGAAAGTTGGGCAGCCAAGTGGGCTTAGTGAACTGATCATTACCACCAAGTATCATCAAGATTTGGTGAAAAAATATTTGCTGAGATTTCAGCAAACTAGTAGTTTTTTGGAAGCTTGGCAACCCCTTTCAAACGAAAGTGTTTTTCGCCAGTCTCTGCATGGGGTACTTCAAGAGGAAACAAACCATAGAGATAGAACTGAGAACTAGTTCATTTGGTCAAGTTTCAAGGAGCTAGCACAAACCGTGTTTGATTTCGAATTCCAAACACAGCTATCTATGTAGCAGAAAACAGAGTGAAACCTAAAAATTCAAACTGTTACTGGAAACGAATGCTTCAACCTAGAAGAATAAAAATTGGGTAGCCAAGTGGGATTAGTGAACTGATCATTACCACCAAGTATCATTAAGATTTGGTGAAAAAAGTTTTGCTGAGATTTCAGCAAACTAGTAGTTTTTTGGAAGCTTGGCCACTTCTTTCAAACGAAAGTGTTTTTCGCAAGTCTCTGCATGGTGTACTTCAAGAGGAAACAAATCATAGAGATGGAACATAGAACTACTTCATTTGGTCAAGTTTCAAGGAGCTAGCACAAACCGTGTTTGATTTAGAGTTTCAAACACATCTATCTATATAGCAGAAAACAGAGTGAAAACTAAATATTCAAAGTGTTACTGGAAACGAACGCTTGAACCTAGAAGAGTGAAAGTTGGGCAGCCATGTGAAATTAGTGAACTGATCATTACCACCAAGTATCATCAAGTTTTGGTGAAAAAATGTTTACTGAGATTTCAGGAAACTAGTAGTTTTTTGGAAGCTTGGCAACCCCTTTCAAATGAAAGTGTTTTTCGCCAGTTTCTGCATGGGGTACTTCAACAGGAAACAAACCTTAGAGATAGAACTTAGAACTACTTCATTTGGTCAAGTTTCAAATTGCTAGCACAAACCGTGTTTGATTCAGAGTTTCAAACACATCTATCTATATAGCAGAAAACAGAGTGAAACCTAAAAATTCAAAGTGTTACTGGAAACGAACGCTTGAACCTAGAAGAGTGAAAGTTGGACAGCCAAGTGGGCTTAGTGAACTGATCATTACCACCAAGTATCATCAAGATTTGGTGAAAAAATGTTTGCTGAGATTTCAGCAAACTAGTAGTTTTTTGGAAGCTTGGCAACCAATTTCAAACGAAAGTGTTTTTCACCAGTCTCTGCATGGGGTACTTCAAGAGGAAACAAACCATAGAGATAGAACTGAGAACTAGTTCATTTGGTCAAGTTTCAAGGAGCTAGCACAAACCGTGTTTGATTTAGAATTCCAAACACAGCTATCTATGTAGCAGAAAACAGAGTGAAACCTAAAACTTCAAACTGTTACTGGAAACGAATGCTTCAACCTAGAAGAATAAAAATTGGGTAGCCAAGTGGGATTAGTGAACTGATCATTACCACCAAGTATCATTAAGATTTGGTGAAAAAATTTTGCTGAGATTTCAGCAAACTAGTAGTTTTTTGGAAGCTTGGCCACTTCTTTCAAACGGAAGTGTTTTTCGGCAGTCTCTGCATGGTGTACTTCAAGAGGAAACAAACCATAGAGATGGAACATAGAACTACTTCATTTGGTCAAGTTTCAAGTAGCTAGCACAAACCGTGTTTGATTTAGAGTTTCAAACACATCTATCTATATAGCAGAAAACAGAGTGAAACCTAAATATTCAAAGTGTTACTGGAAACGAACGCTTGAACCTAGAAGAGTGAAAGTTGGGCAGCCAAGTGGGATTAGTGAACTGATCATTACCACCAAGTATCATCAAGATTTGGTGAAAAAATGTTTGCTGAGATTTCAGCAAACTAGTAGTTTTGTGGAAGCTTGGCAACCCCTTTCAAACGAAAGTGTTTTTCGCCAGTCTCTGCATGGGGTACTTCAAGAGGAAACAAACCATAGAGATAGAACTTAGAACTACTTCATTTGGTCAAGTTTCAAGGAGCTAGCACAAACCGTGTTTGATTTAGAATTCCAAACACATCTATCTATATAGCAGAAAACAGAGTGAAACCTAAAAATTCAAAGTGTTACTGGAAACGAACGCTTGAACCTAGAAGAGTGAAAGTTGGGCAGCCAAGTGGGCTTAGTGAACTGATCATTACCACCAAGTATCATCAAGATTTGGTGAAAAAATGTTTGCTGAGATTTCAGCAAACTAGTAGTTTTTTGGAAGCTTGGCAACCCCTTTCAAACGAAAGTGTTTTTTGCTAGTCTCTGCATGGGGTACTTCAAGAGGAAACAAACCATAGAGATAGAACTTAGAACTACTTCATTTGGTCAAGTTTCACGGAGCTAGCACAAACCGTGTTTGATTCAGTGTTTCAAACACATCTATCTATATAGCAGAAAACAGAGTGAAACCTAAAAATTCAAAGTGTTACTTGAAACGAACGCTTGAACCTAGAAGAGTGAAAGTTGGGCAGCCAATTGGGCTTAGTGAACTGATCATTACCACCAAGTATCATCAAGATTTGGTGAAAAAATGTTTGCTGAGATTTCAGCAAACTAGTAGTTTTTTGGAAGCTTGGCAAATCCTTTCAAACAAAAGTGTTTTTCGCGAGTCTCTGCATGGGGTACTTCAAGAGGAAACAAACCATAGAGATAGAACTTAGAACTACTTCATTTGTTCAAGTTTCAAGGAGCTAGCACAAACCGTGTTTGATTTAGAATTCCAAACACATCTATCTATGTAGCAGAAAACAGAGTGAAACCTAAAAATTCAAAGTGTTACTGGAAACGAACGCTTGAACCTAGAAGAGTGAACGTTGGGCAGCCAAGTGGGCTTAGTGAACTGATCATTACCACCAAGTATCATCAAGATTTGGTGAAAAAATGTTTGCTGAGATTTCAGCAAACTAGTAGTTTTTTGGAAGCTTGGCAACCCCTTTCAAACGAAAGTGTTTTTCGCCAGTCTCTGCATGGGGTACTTCAAGAGGAAACAAACCATAGAGATAGAACTGAGAACTAGTTTATTTGGTCAAGTTTCAAGGAGCTAGCACAAACCGTGTTTGATTTAGAATTCCAAACACAGCTATCTATGTAGCAGAAAACAGGGTGAAACGTAAAACTTCAAACTGTTACTGGAAACGAATGCTTCAACCTAGAAGAATAAAAATTGTGTAGCCAAGTGGGATTAGTGAACTGATCATTACCACCAAGTATCATTAAGATTTGGTGAAAAAAGTTTTGCTGAGATTTCAGCAAACTAGTAGTTTTTTGGAAGCTTGGCCACTTCTTTCAAACGGAAGTGTTTTTCGCCAGTCTCTGCATGGTGTACTTCAAGAGGAAACAAACCATAGAGATGGAACATAGAACTACTTCATTTGGTCAAGTTTCAAAGAGCTAGCACAAACCGTGTTTGATTTAGAGTTTCAAACACATCTATCTATATAGCAGAAAACAGAGTGAAACCTAAAAATTCAAAGTGTTACTGGAAACGAACGCTTGAACCTAGAAGAGTGAAAGTTGGGCAGCCAAGTGAAATTAGTGAACTGATCATTACCACCAAGTATCATCAAGATTTGGTGAAAAAATGTTTGCTGAGATTTCAGCAAACTAGTAGTTTTTTGGAAGCTTGGCAACCCCTTTCAAACGAAAGTGTTTTTCACCAGTCTCTGCATGGGGTACTTCAAGAGGAAACAAGCCATAGAGAAAGAACTTAGAACTACTTCATTTGGTCAAGTTTCAAGGAGCTAGCACAAACCGTGTTTGATTTAGAATTCCAAACACAGCTATCTATGTAGGAGAAAACAGAGTGAAACCTAAAACTTCAAACTGTTACTGGAAACGAATGCTTCAACCTAGAAGAATAAAAATTGGGTAGCCAAGTGGGATTAGTGAACTGATCATTACCACCAAGTATCATTAAGATTTGGTGAAAAAAGTTTTGCTGAGATTTCAGCAAACTAGTAGTTTTTTGGAAGCTTGGCCACTTCTTTCAAACGAAAGTGTTTTTCGCCAGTCTCTGCATGGTGTACTTCAAGAGGAAACAAACCATAGAGATGGAACATAGAACTACTTCATTTGGTCAAGTTTCACGGAGCTAGCAAAAACCGTGTTTGATTCAGAGTTTCAAACACATCTATCTATGTAGCAGAAAACAGAGTGAAACCTAAAAATTCAAAGTGTTACTGGAAACGAACGCTTGAACCTAGAAGAGTGAAAGTTGGGCAGCCAAGTGGGCTTAGTGAACTGATCATTACCACCAAGTATCATCAAGATTTGGTGAAAAAATGTTTGCTGAGATTTCAGCAAACTAGTAGTTTTTTGGAAGCTTGGCAACCCCTTTCAAACGAAAGTGTTTTTCGCCAGTCTCTGCATGGGGTACTTCAAGAGGAAACAAACCATAGAGAAAGAACTTAGAACTACTTCATTTGGTCAAGTTTCAAGGAGCTAGCACAAACCGTGTTTGATTTAGAATTCCAAACACATCTATCTATGTAGGAGAAAACAGAGTGAAACCTAAAACTTCAAACTGTTACTGGAAACGAATGCTTCAACCTAGAAGAATAAAAATTGGGTAGCCAAGTGAAATTAGTGAACTGATCATTACCACCAAGTATCATTAAGATTTGGTGAAAAAAGTTTTGCTGAGATTTCAGCAAACTAGGAGTTTTTTGGAAGCTTGGCCACTTCTTTCAAACGAAAGTGTTTTTCGCCAGTCTCTGCATGGTGTACTTCAAGAGGAAACAAACCATAGAGATGGAACATAGAACTACTTCATTTGGTCAAGTTTCACGGAGATAGCAAAAACCGTGTTTGATTCAGAGTTTCAAACACATCTATCTATGTAGCAGAAAACAGAGTGAAACCTAAAAATTCAAAGTGTTACTGGAAACGAACGCTTGAACCTAGAAGAGTGAAAGTTGGGCAGCCAAGTGGGATTAGTGAACTGATCATTACCACCAAGTATCATCAAGATTTGGTGAAAAAATGTTTGCTGAGATTTCAGCAAACTAGTAGTTTTTTGGAAGCTTGGCAACCCCTTTCAAACGAAAGTGTTTTTCGCCAGTCTCTGCATGGGGTACTTCAAGAGGAAACAAACCATAGAGATAGAACTTAGAACTACTTCATTTGGTCAAGTTTCAAGGAGCTAGCACAAACCGTGTTTGATTTAGAATTCCAAACACATCTATCTATATAGCAGAAAACAGAGTGAAACCTAAAAATTCAAAGTGTTACTGGAAACGAACGCTTGAACCTAGAAGAGTGAAAGTTGGGCAGCCAAGTGGGCTTAGTGAACTGATCATTACCACCAAGTATCATCAAGATTTGGTGAAAAAATGTTTGCTGAGATTTCAGCAAACTAGTAGTTTTTTGGAAGCTTGGCAACCCCTTTCAAACGAAAGTGTTTTTCGCCAGTCTCTGCATGGGGTACTTCAAGAGGAAACAAACCATAGAGATAGAACTGAGAACTAGTTTATTTGGTCAAGTTCAAAAAGCTAGCACAAACCGTGTTTGATTTAGAATTCCAAACACAGCTATCTATGTAGCAGAAAACAGGGTGAAACGTAAAACTTCAAACTGTTACTGGAAACGAATGCTTCAACCTAGAAGAATAAAAATTGTGTAGCCAAGTGGGATTAGTGAACTGATCATTACCACCAAGTATCATTAAGATTTGGTGAAAAAAGTTTTGCTGAGATTTCAGCAAACTAGTAGTTTTTTGGAAGCTTGGCCACTTCTTTCAAACGGAAGTGTTTTTCGCCAGTCTCTGCATGGTGTACTTCAAGAGGAAACAAACCATAGAGATGGAACATAGAACTACTTCATTTGGTCAAGTTTCAAGGAGCTAGCACAAACCGTGTTTGATTTAGAGTTTCAAACACATCTATCTATATAGCAGTAAACAGAGTGAAACCTAAAAATTCAAAGTGTTACTGGAAACGAACGCTTGAACCTAGAAGAGTGAAAGTTGGGCAGCCAAGTGAAATTAGTGAACTGATCATTACCACCAAGTATCATCAAGATTTGGTGAAAAAATGTTTGCTGAGATTTCAGCAAACTAGTAGTTTTTTGGAAGCTTGGCAACCCCTTTCAAACGAAAGTGTTTTTCACCAGTCTCTGCATGGGGTACTTCAAGAGGAAACAAACCATAGAGAAAGAACTTAGAACTACTTCATTTGGTCAAGTTTCAAGGAGCTAGCACCAACCGTGTTTGATTTAGAATTCCAAACACATCTATCTATGTAGGAGAAAACAGAGTGAAACCTAAAACTTCAAACTGTTACTGGAAACGAATGCTTCAACCTAGAAGAATAAAAATTGGGTAGCCAAGTGGGATTAGTGAACTGATCATTACCACCAAGTATCATTAAGATTTGGTGAAAAAAGTTTTGCTGAGATTTCAGCAAACTAGGAGTTTTTTGGAAGCTTGGCCACTTCTTTCAAACGAAAGTGTTTTTCGCCAGTCTCTGCATGGTGTACTTCAAGAGGAAACAAACCATAGAGATGGAACATAGAACTACTTCATTTGGTCAAGTTTCACGGAGCTAGCAAAAACCGTGTTTGATTCAGAGTTTCAAACACATCTATCTATATAGCAGGAAAACAGAGTGAAACCTAAAAATTCAAAGTGTTACTTGAAACGAACGCTTGAACCTAGAAGAGTGAAAGTTGGGCAGCCAAGTGGGCTTAGTGAACTGATCATTACCACCAAGTATCATCAAGATTTGGTGAAAAAATGTTTGCTGAGATTTCAGCAAACTAGTAGTTTTTTGGAAGCTTGGCAACCCCTTTCAAACGAAAGTGTTTTTCGCCAGTCTCTGCATGGGGTACTTCAAGAGGAAACAAACCATAGAGATAGAACTGAGAACTAGTTCATTTGGTCAAGTTTCAAGGAGCTAGCACAAACCGTGTTTGATTTAGAATTCCAAACACAGCTATCTATGTAGCAGAAAACAGAGTGAAACCTAAAACTTCAAACTGTTACTGGAAACGAATGCTTCAACCTAGAAGAATAAAAATTGGGTAGCCAAGTGGGATTAGTGAACTGATCATTACCACCAAGTATCATTAAGATTTGGTGAAAAAAGTTTTGCTGAGATTTCAGCAAACTAGTAGTTTTTTGGAAGCTTGGCCACTTCTTTCAAACGAAAGTGTTTTTCGCCAGTCTCTGCATGGTGTACTTCAAGAGGAAGCAAACCATAGAGATGGAACATAGAACTACTTCATTTGGTCAAGTTTCAAGGAGCTAGCACAAACCGTGTTTGATTTAGAGTTTCAAACACATCTATCTATATAGCAGAAAACAGAGTGAAACCTAAAAAATCAAAGTGTTACTGGAAACGAACGCTTGAACCTAGAAGAGTAAAAATTGGGCAGCCAAGTGGGCTTAGTGAACTGATCATTACCACCAAGTATCATCAAGGTTTGGTGAAAAAATGTTTGCTGAGATATCAGCAAACTAGTAGTTTTTTGGAAGCTTGGCAACCCTTTTCAAACGAAAGTGTTTTTCGCCAGTCTCTGCATGGGGTACTTCAAGAGGAAACATACCATAGAGATAGAACTTAGAACTACTTCATTTGGTTAAGTTTCAAGGAGCTAGCACAAACCATGTTTGATTTAGAATTCCAAACACATCTATCTATATAGCAGAAACAGAGTGAAACCTAAAAATTCAAAGTGTTACTGGAAACGAACGCTTGAACCTAGAAGAGTAAAAATTGGGCAGCCAAGTGGGATTAGTGAACTGATCATTACCACCAAGTATCATCAAGATTTGGTGAAAAAATGTTTGCTGAGATTTCAGCAAACTAGTAGTTTTTTGGAAGCTTGGCAACCCCTTTCAAACGAAAGTGTTTTTCGCCAGTCTCTGCATGGGGTACTTCAAGAGGAAACAAACCATAGAGATAGAACTTAGAACTACTTCATTTGGTCAAGTTTCACGGAGCTAGCACAAACCGTGTTTGATTCAGAGTTTCAAACACATCTATCTATATAGCAGAAAACAAAGTGAAACCTAAAAATCAAAGTGTTACTTGAAACAAACGCTTGAACCTAGAAGAGTGAAAGTTGGACAGCCAAGTGGGAGTAGTGAACTGATCATTACCACAAAGTATCATCAAGATTTGGTGAAAAAATGTTTGCTGAGATTTCAGCAAACTAGTAGTTTTCTGGAAGCTTGGCAACCCCTTTCAAACGAAAGTGTTTTTCGCGAGTCTCTGCATGGGGTACTTCAAGAGGAAACAAACCATAGAGATAGAACTTAGAACTACTTCATTTGGTCAAGTTTCAATGAGCTAGCACAAACCGTGTTTGATTTAGAATTAAAAAAACACATCTATCTATATAGCAGAAAACAGAGTGAAACCTAAAAATTCAAAGTGTTACTGGAAACGAACGCTTGAACCTAGAAGAGTGAAAGTTGGGCAGCCAAGTGGGCTTAGTGAACTGATCATTACCACCAAGTATCATCAAGATTTGGTGAAAAAATGTTTGCTGAGATTTCAGCAAACTAGTAGTTTTTTGGAAGCTTGGAAACCCCTTTCAAACGAAAGTGTTTTTCGCCAGTCTCTGCATGGGGTACTTCAAGAGGAAACAAACCATAGAGATAGAACTGAGAACTAGTTCATTTGGTCAAGTTTCAAAGAGCTAGCACAAACCGTGTTTGATTTAGAATTCCAAACTCAGCTATCTATGTAGCAGAAAACAGAGTGAAACCTAAAACTTCAAACTGTTACTGGAAACGAATGCTTCAACCTAGAAGAATAAAAATTGGGTAGCCAAGTGGGAATAGTGAACTGATCATTACCACCAAGTATCATTAAGATTTGGTGAAAAAAGTTTTGCTGAGATTTCAGCAAACTAGTAGTTTTTTGGAAGCTTGGCCACTTCTTTCAAACGAAAGTGTTTTTCGCCAGTCTCTGCATGCTGTACTTCAAGAGGAAGCAAACCATAGAGATGGAACATAGAACTACTTCATTTGGTCAAGTTTCAAGGAGCTAGCACAAACCGTGTTTGATTTAGAGTTTCAAACACATCTATCTATAATGCAGAAAACAGAGTGAAATCTAAAATTTCAAAGTGTTACTGGAAACGAACGCTTGAACCTAGAAGAGTAAAAATTGGGCAGCCAATTGGGCTTAGTGAACTGATCATTACCACCAAGTATCATCAAGGTTTGGTGAAAAAATGTTTGCTGAGATTTCAGCAAACTAGTAGTTTTTTGGAAGCTTGGCAACCCTTTTCAAACGAAAGTGTTTTTCGCCAGTCTCTGCATGGGGTACTTCAAGAGGAAACAAACCATAGAGATAGAACTTAGAACTACTTCATTTGGTTAAGTTTCAAGGAGCTAGCACAAACCTTGTTTGATTTAGAATTCCAAACACATCTATCTATATAGCAGAAACAGAGTGAAACCTAAATATTCAAAGTGTTAATGGAAACGAACGCTTGAACCTAGAAGAGTAAAAATTGGGCAGCCAAGTGGGATTAGTGAACTGATCATTACCACCAAGTATCATCAAGATTTGGTGAAAAAATGTTTGCTGAGATTTCAGCAAACTAGTAGTTTTTTGGAAGCTTGGCAACCCCTTTCAAACGAAAGTGTTTTTCGCCAGTCTCTGCATGGGGTACTTCAAGAGGAAACAAACCATAGAGATAGAACTTAGAACTACTTCATTTGGTCAAGTTTCACGGAGCTAGCACAAACCGTGTTTGATTCAGAGTTTCAAACACATCTATCTATATAGCAGAAAACAGAGTGAAACCTAAAAATTCAAAGTGTTACTTGAAACGAACGCTTGAACCTAGAAGAGTGAAAGTTGGACAGCCAAGTGGGAGTAGTGAACTGATCATTACCACCAAGTATCATCAAGATTTGGTGAAAAAATGTTTGCTGAGATTTCAGCAAACTAGTAGTTTTCTGGAAGCTTGGCAACCCCTTTCAAACGAAAGTGTTTTTCGCGAGTCTCTGCATGGGGTACTTCAAGAGGAAACAAACCATAGAGATAGAACTTAGAACTACTTCATTTGGTCAAGTTTCAAGGAGCTAGCACAAACCGTGTTTGATTTAGAATTCCAAACACATCTATCTATATAGCAGAAAACAGAGTGAAACCTAAAAATTCAAAGTGTTACTGGAAACGAACGCTTGAACCTAGAAGAGTGAAAGTTGGGCAGCCAAGTGGGCTTAGTGAACTGATCATTACCACCAAGTATCATCAAGATTTGGTGAAAAAATGTTTGCTGAGATTTCAGCAAACTAGTAGTTTTTTGGAAGCTTGGAAACCCCTTTCAAACGAAAGTGTTTTTCGCCAGTCTCTGCATGGGGTACTTCAAGAGGAAACAAACCATAGAGATAGAACTGAGAACTAGTTCATTTGGTCAAGTTTCAAGGAGCTAGCACAAACCGTGTTTGATTTAGAATTCCAAACACAGCTATCTATGTAGCAGAAAACAGAGTGAAACCTAAAACTTCAAACTGTTACTGGAAACGAATGCTTCAACCTATAAGAATAAAAATTGGGTAGCCAAGTGGGATTAGTGAACTGATCATTACCACTAAGTATCATTAAGATTTGGTGAAAAAAGTTTTGCTGAGATTTCAGCAAACTAGTAGTTTTTGGAAGCTTGGCCACTTCTTTCAAACGAAAGTGTTTTTCGCCAGTCTCTGCATGGTGTACTTCAAGAGGAAACAAACCATAGAGATGGAACATAGAACTACTTCATTTGGTCAAGTTTCAAGGAGCTAGCACAAACCGTGTTTGATTTAGAGTTTCAAACACATCTATCTATATAGCAGAAAACAGAGTGAAACCTAAATATACAAAGTGTTACTGGAAACTAATGCTTGAACCTAGAAGAGTGAAAGTTGGGCAGCCAAGTAAATTAGTGAACTGATCATTACCACCAAGTATCATCAAGTTTTGGTCAAAAAATGTTTACTGAGATTTCAGCAAACTAGTAGTTTTTTGGAAGCTTGGCAGCCCCTTTCAAATGAAAGTGTTTTTCGCCAGTCTCTGCATGGGGTGCTTCAAGAGGAAACAAACCATAGAGATAGAACTTAGAACTACTTCATTTGGTCAAGTTTCAAGGAGCTAGCAGAAACCGTGTTTGATTCAGAGTTTCAAACACATCTATCTATATAGCAGAAAACAGAGTGAAAACTAAAAATTCAAAGTGTTACTGGAAACGAACGCTTGAACCTAGAAGAGTGAAAGTTGGGCAGCCAAGTGGGCTTAGTGAACTGATCATTACAACCAAGTATCATCAAGATTTGGTGAAAAAATGTTTGCTGAGATTTCAGCAAACTAGTAGTTTTTTGGAAGCTTGGCAACCCCTTTCAAACGAAAGTGTTTTTCGCCAGTCTCTGCATGGGGTACTTCAAGAGGAAACAAACCATAGAGAAAGAACTTAGAACTACTTCATTTGGTCAAGTTTCAAGGAGCTAGCACAAACCGTGTTTGATTTAGAATTCCAAACACATCTATCTATGTAGGAGAAAACAGAGTGAAACCTAAAACTTCAAACTGTTACTGGAAACAAATGCTTCAACCTAGAAGAATAAAAATTGGGTAGCCAAGTGGGATTAGTGAACTGATCATTACCACCAAGTATCATTATGTTTTGGTGAAAAAAGTTTTGCTGAGATTTCAGCAAACTAGTAGTTTTTTGGAAGCTTGGCCACTTCTTTCAAACGAAAGTGTTTTTCGCCAATCTCTGCATGGTGTACTTCAAGAGGAAACAAACCATAGAGATGGAACATAGAACTAATTCATTTGGTCAAGTTTCAAGGAGCTAGCACAAACCGTGTTTGATTTAGAGTTTCAAACACATCTATCTATATAGCAGAAAATAGAGTGAAATCTAAAATTTCAAAGTGTTACCGGAAACGAACGCTTGAACCTAGAAGAGTAAAAATTGGGCAGCCAATTGGGATTAGTGAACTGATCATTACCACCAAGTATCATCAAGGTTTGGTGAAAAAATGTTTGCTGAGATTTCAGCAAACTAGTAGTTTTTTGGAAGCTTGGCAACCCCTTTCAAACGAAAGTGTTTTTCGCCAGTCTCTGCATGGGGTACTTCAAGAGGAAACAAACCATAGAGATAGAACTTAGAACTACTTCATTTGGTTAAGTTTCAAGGAGCTAGCACAAACCGTGTTTGATTTAGAATTCCAAACACATCTATCTATATAGCAGAAACAGAGTGAAACCTAAAAATTCAAAGTGTTACTGGAAACGAACGCTTGAACCTAGAAGAGTAAAAATTGGGCAGCCAAGTGGGCTTAGTGAACTGATCATTACCACCAAGTATCATCAAGATTTGGTGAAAAAATATTTGCTGAGATTTCAGCAAACTAGTAGTTTTTTGGAAGCTTGGCAACCCCTTTCAAACGAAAGTGTTTTTCGCCAGTCTCTGCATGGGGTACTTCAAGAGGAAACAAACCATAGAGATAGAACTTAGAACTACTTCATTTGCTCAAGTTTCACGGAGCTAGCACAAACCGTGTTTGATTCAGAGTTTCAAACACATCTATCTATATAGCAGAAAACAGAGTGAAACCTAAATATTCAAAGTGTTACTGGAAACGAATGCTTGAACCTAGAAGAGTGAAAGTTGGGCAGCCAAGTGAAATTAGTGAACTGATCATTACCACCAAGTATCATCAAGTTTTGGTGAAAAAATGTTTACTGAGATTTCAGCAAACTAGTAGTTTTTTGGAAGCTTGGCAACCCCTTTCAAATGAAAGTGTTTTTCGCCAGTCTCTGCATGGGGTGCTTCAAGAGGAAACAAACCATAGAGATAGAACTTAGAACTACTTCATTTGGTCAAGTTTCAAGGAGCTAGCACAAACCGTGTTTGATTCAGAGTTTCAAACACATCTATCTATATAGCAGAAAACAGAGTGAAAACTAAAAATTCAAAGTGTTACTGGAAACGAACGCTTGAACCTAGAAGAGTGAAAGTTGGGCAGCCAAGTGGGATTAGTGAACTGATCATTACCACCAAGTATCATCAAGATTTGGTGAAAAAATATTTGCTGAGATTTCAGCAAACTAGTAGTTTTTTGGAAGCTTGGCAACCCCTTTCAAACGAAAGTGTTTTTCGCCAGTCTCTGCATGGGGTACTTCAAGAGGAAACAAACCATAGAGAAAGAACTTAGAACTACTTCATTTGGTCAAGTTTCAAGGAGCTAGCACAAACCGTGTTTGATTTAGAATTCCAAACACATCTATCTATGTAGGAGAAAACAGAGTGAAACCTAAAACTTCAAACTGTTACTGGAAACGAATGCTTCAACCTAGAAGAATAAAAATTGGGTAGCCAAGTGGGATTAGTGAACTGATCATTACCACCAAGTATCATTAAGATTTGGTGAAAAAAGTTTTGCTGAGATTTCAGCAAACTAGTAGTTTTTTGGAAGCTTGGCCACTTCTTTCAAACGAAAGTGTTTTTCGCCAGTCTCTGCATGGTGTACTTCAAGAGGAAACAAACCATAGAGATGGAACATAGAACTACTTCATTTGGTCAAGTTTCAAGGAGCTAGCACAAACCGTGTTTGATTCAGAGTTTCAAACACATCTATCTATATAGCAGAAAACAGAGTGAAACCTAAAAATTCAAAGTGTTACTTGAAACGAACGCTTGAACCTAGAAGAGTGAAAGTTGGGCAGCCAAGTGGGAATAGTGAACTGATCATTACCACCAAGTATCATCAAGATTTGGTGAAAAAATGTTTGCTGAGATTTCAGCAAACTAGTAGTTTTTTGGAAGCTTGGCAACCCCTTTCAAACGAAAGTGTTTTTCGCCAGTCTCTGCAAGGGGTACTTCAAGAGGAAACAAACCATAGAAATAGAACTTAGAACTACTTCATTTGGTCAAGTTTCAAGGAGCTAGCACAAACCGTGTTTGATTTAGAATTCCAAACACATCTATCTATATAGCAGAAAACAGAGTGAAACCTAAAAATTCAAAGTGTTACTGGAAACGAACGCTTGAACATAGAAGAGTGAAAGTTGGGCAGCCAAGTGGGCTTAGTGAACTGATCATTACCACCAAGTATCATCAAGATTTGGTGAAAAAATGTTTGCTGAGATTTCAGCAAACTAGTAGTTTTTTGGAAGCTTGGCAACCCCTTTCAAACGAAAGTGTTTTTCGCCAGTCTCTGCATGGGGTACTTCAAGAGGAAACAAACCATAGAGATAGAACTGAGAACTAGTTCATTTGGTCAAGTTTCAAGGAGCTAGCACAAACCGTGTTTGATTTAGAATTCCAAACACAGCTATCTATGTAGCAGAAAACAGAGTGAAACCTAAAACTTCAAACTGTTACTGGAAACGAATGCTTCAACCTAGAAGAATAAAAATTGGGTAGCCAAGTGGGATTAGTAAACTGATCATTACCACCAAGTATCATCAAGATTTGGTGAAAAAAGTTTTGCTGAGATTACAGCAAACTAGTAGTTTTTTGGAAGCTTTGCCACTTCTTTCAAACGAAAGTGTTTATCGCCAGTCTCTGCATGGTGTACTTCAAGAGGAAACAAACCATAGAGATGGAACATAGAACTACTTCATTTGGTCAAGTTTCAAGGAGCTAGCACAAACCGTGTTTGATTCAGAGTTTCAAACACATCTATCTATACAGCAGAAAACAGAGTGAAAAATAAAAATTCAAAGTGTTACTGGAAACGAACCCTTGAACCTAGAAGAGTAAAAATTGGGCAGCCAAGTGGGCTTAGTGAACTGATCATTACGACCAAGTATCATCAAGATTTGTTGAAAAAATGTTTGCTGAGATTTCAGCAAACTAGTAGATTTTTGGAAGCTTGGCAACCCCTTTCAAACGAAAGTGTTTTTCGCCAGTCTCTGCATGGGGTACTTCAAGAGGAAACAAACCATAGAGATAGAACTTAGAACTACTTCATTTGGTCAAGTTTCACGGAGCTAGCACAAACCGTGTTTGATTCAGAGTTTCAAACACATCTATCTATATAGCAGAAAACAGAGTGAAACCTAAGAATTCAAAGTGTTACTTGAAACGAACGCTTGAACCTAGAAGAGTGAAAGTTGGGCAGCCAAGTGGGATTAGTGAACTGATCATTACCACCAAGTATCATCAAGATTTGGTGAAAAAATGTTTGCTGAGATTTCAGCAAACTAGTAGTTTTTTGGAAGCTTGGCAACCCCTTTCATTCGAAAGTGTTTTTCGCGAGTCTCTGCATGGGGTACTTCAAGAGGAAACAAACCATAGAGATAGAACTTAGAACTACTTCCTTTGGTCAAGTTTCAAGGAGCTAGCACAAACCGTGTTTGATTTAGAATTCCAAACACATCTATCTATATAGCAGAAAACAGAGTGAAACCTAAAAATTCAAAGTGTTACTGGAAACGAACGCTTGAACCTAGAAGAGTGAAAGTTGGGCAGCCAAGTGGGCTTAGTGAACTGATCATTACCACCAAGTATCATCAAGATTTGGTGAAAAAATGTTTGCTGAGATTTCAGCAAACTAGTAGTTTTTTGGAAGCTTGGCAACCCCTTTCAAACGAAAGTGTTTTTCGCCAGTCTCTGCATGGGGTACTTCAAGAGGAAACAAACCATAGAGATAGAACTGAGAACTAGTTCATTTGGTCAAGTTTCAAGGAGCTAGCACAAACCGTGTTTGATTTAGAATTCCAAACACAGCTATCTATGTAGCAGAAAACAGAGTGAAACCTAAAACTTCAAACTGTTACTGGAAACGAATGCTTCAACCTAGAAGAATAAAAATTGTGTAGCCAAGTGGGATTAGTGAACTGATCATTACCACCAAGTATCATTACGATTTGGTGAAAAAAGTTTTGCTGAGATTTCAGCAAACTAGTAGTTTTTTGGAAGCTTGGCCACTTCTTTCAAACGAAAGTGTTTTTCGCCAGTCTCTGCATGCGGTACTTCAAGAGGAAACAAACCATAGTGATAGAACTTAGAACTACTTCATTTGGTCAAGTTTCAAGGAGCTAGCACAAACCGTGTTTGATTTAGAATTCGAAACACATCTATCTATATAGCAGAAAACAGAGTGAAACCTAAAAATTCAAAGTGTTACTGGAAACGAACGCTTGAACCTAGAAGAGTGAAAGTTGGGCAGCCAAGTGGGATTAGTGAACTGATCATTACCACCAAGTATCATCAAGTTTTGGTGAAAAAATGTTTGCTGAGATTTCAGCAAACTAGTAGTTTTTGGAAGCTTGGCAACCCCTTTCAAACGAAAGTGTTTTTCGCCAGTCTCTGCATGGGGTACTTCAAGAGGAAACAAACCATAGAGATAGAACTTAGAACTACTTCATTTGGTCAAGTTTCAAGGAGCTAGCACAAACCGTGTTTGATTTAGAATTCCAAACACAGCTATCTATGTAGCAGAAAACAGAGTGAAACCTAAAACTTCAAACTGTTACTGGAAACGAATGCTTCAACCTAGAAGAATAAAAATTGGGTAGCCAAGTGGGATTAGTGAACTGATCATTACCACCAAGTATCAGTAAGATTTGGTGAAAAAAGTTTTGCTGAGATTTCAGCAAACTAGTAGTTTTTTGGAAGCTTGGCCACTTCTTTCAAACGAAAGTGTTTTTCGCCAGTCTCTGCATGGTGTACTTCAAGAGGAAACAAACCATAGAGATGGAACATAGAACTACTTCATTTGGTCAAGTTTCAAGGAGCTAGCACAAACCGTGTTTGATTTAGAGATTCAAACACATCTATCTATATAGCCGAAAACAGAGTGAAACCTAAAAATTCAAAGTGTTACTGGAAACGAACCCTTGAACCTAGAAGAGTGAAAATTGGGCAGCCAAGTGGGATTAGTGAACTGATCATTACCACCAAGTATCATCAAGATTTGGTGAAAAAATGTTTGCTGAGATTTCAGCAAACTAGTAGTTTTTTGGAAGCTTGGCAACCCCTTTCAAACTAAAGTGTTTTTCGCGAGTCTCTGCATGGGGTACTTCAAGAGGAAACAAACCATAGAGAGAGAACTTAGAACTACTTCATTTGGTCAAGTTTCAAGGAGCTAGCACAAACCGTGTTTGATTTAGAATTCCAAACACAGCTATGTATGTAGGAGAAAACAGAGTGAAACCTAAAAATTCAAACTGTTACTGGAAACGAATGCTTCAACCTAGAAGAATAAAAATTGGGCTGCCAAGTGGGATTAGTGAAATGATCATTACCACAAAGCATCATCAAGATTTGGTGAAAAAATGTTTGCTGAGATTTCAGCAAACGAGAAGTTTTTTGGAAGCTTGGAAACCCCTTTCAAACGAAAGTGTTTTTCGCCAGTCTCTGCATGGAGTACTTCAAGAGGAAACAAACCATAGAGATAGAACTTAGGACTACTTCATTTGGTCAAGGTTCAAGGAGCTAGCATAAAGCGTGTTTGATTTAGAGTTTCAAACACATCTATCTATATAGCAGAAAACAGAGTGAAACCTACAAATTCAAAGTATTACTGGAAACGAATGCTTCAATCTAGAAGAATAAAAATTGGGTAGCCAAGTGGGATTAGTGTACTGATCATTACCACCAAGTATCATTAAGATTTGGTGAAAAAATTTTGCTGAGATTTCAGCAAACTAGTAGTTTTTTGGAAGCTTGGCAACCCCTTTCAAACGAAAGTGTTTTTCGCCAGTCTCTGCATGGGGTACTTCAAGAGGAAACAAAGCATAGGGAAAGAACTTAGAACTACTTCATTTGGTCAAGTTTCAAGGAGCTAGCACAAACCGTGTTTGATTTAGAATTCCAAACACAGCTATGTATGTAGGAGAAAACAGAGTGAAACCTAAAACTTCAAACTGTTACTGGAAACGAATGCTTCAACCTAGAAGAATGAAAATTGGGTAGCCAAGTGGGATTAGTGAACTGATCATTACCACCAAGTATCATTAAGATTTGGTGAAAAAAGTTTTGCTGAGATTTCAGCAAACTAGTAGTTTTTTGGAAGCTTGGCCACTTCTTTCAAACGAAAGTGTTTTTCGCCAGTCTCTGCATGGTGTACTTCAAGAGGAAACAAACCATAGAGATGGAACATAGAACTACTTCATTTGGTCAAGTTTCAAGGAGCTAGCACAAACCGTGTTTGATTTAGAGATTCAAACACATCTATCTATATAGCAGAAAACAGAGTGAAACCTAAAAATTCAAAGTGTTACTGGAAACGAACGCTTGAACCTAGAAGAGTAAAAATTGGGCAGCCAAGTGGGATTAGTGAACTGATCATTACCACCAAGTATCATCAAGATTTGGTGAAAAAATGTTTGCTGAGATTTCAGCAAACTAGTAGTTTTTTGGAAGCTTGGCAACCCCTTTCAAACTAAAGTGTTTTTCGCGAGTCTCTGCATGGGGTACTTCAAGAGGAAACAAACCATAGAGAGAGAACTTAGAACTACTTCATTTGGTCAAGTTTCAAGGAGCTAGCACAAACCGTGTTTGATTCAGAATTCCAAACACATCTATCTATATAGCAGAAAACAGAGTGAAACCTAAAAATTCAAAGTGTTACTGGAAACGAACACTTGAACCTAGAAGAGTGAAAGTTGGGCAGCCAAGTGGGCTTAGTGAACTGATCATTACCACCAAGTATCATCAAGATTTGGTGAAAAAATGTTTGCTGAGATTTCAGCAAACTAGTAGTTTTTTGGAAGCTTGGCAACCCCTTTCAAACGAAAGTGTTTTTCGCCAGTCTCTGCATGGGGTACTTCAAGAGGAAACAAACCATAGGGAAAGAACTTAGAACTACTTCATTTGGTCAAGTTTCAAGGAGCTAGCACAAACCGTGTTTGATTTAGAATCCCAAACACAGCTATGTATGTAGGAGAAAACAGAGTGAAACCTAAAACTTCAAACTGTTACTGGAAACGAATGCTTCAACCTAGAAGAATGAAAATTGGGTAGCCAAGTGGGATTAGTGAACTGATCATTACCACCAAGTATCATTAAGATTTGGTGAAAAAAGTTTTGCTGAGATTTCAGCAAACTAGTAGTTTTTTGGAAGCTTGGCCACTTCTTTCAAACGAAAGTGTTTTTCGCCAGTCTCTGCATGGTGTACTTCAAGAGGAAACAAACCATAGAGATGGAACATAGAACTACTTCATTTGGTCAAGTTTCAAGGAGCTACCACAAACCGTGTTTGATTTAGAGATTCAAACACATCTATCTATATAGCCGAAAACAGAGTGAAACCTAAAAATTCAAAGTGTTACTGGAAACGAACCCTTGAACCTAGAAGAGTAAAAATTGGGCAGCCAAGTGGGATTAGTGAACTGATCATTACCACCAAGTATCATCAAGATTTGGCGAAAAAATGTTTGCTGAGATTTCAGCAAACTAGTAGTTTTTTGGAAGCTTGGCAACCCCTTTCAAACTAAAGTGTTTTTCGCGAGTCTCTGCATGGGGTACTTCAAGAGGAAACAAACCATAGAGAGAGAACTTAGAACTACTTCATTTGGTCAAGTTTCAAGGAGCTAGCACAAACCGTGTTTGATTTAGAATTCCAAACACAGCTATGTATGTAGGAGAAAACAGAGTGAAACCTAAAAATTCAAACTGTTACTGGAAACGAATGCTTCAACCTAGAAGAATAAAAATTGGGCAGCCAAGTGGGATTAGTGAAATGATCATTACCACCAAGCATCATCAAGATTTGGTGAAAAAATGTTTGCTGAGATTTCAGCAAACGAGAAGTTTTTTGGAAGCTTGGAAACCCCTTTCAAACGAAAGTGTTTTTCGCCAGTCTCTGCATGGAGTACTTCAAGAGGAAACAAACCATAGAGATAGAACTTAGAACTACTTCATTTGGTCAAGTTTCAAGGAGCTAGCACAAACCGTGTTTGATTTAGAATTCCAAACACATCTATCTATATAGCAGAAACAGAGTGAAACCTAAAAATTCAAAGTGTTACTGGAAACGAACGCTTCCACCTAGAAGAATAAAAATTGGGTAGCCAAGTGGGATTAGTGAACTGATCATTACCACCAAGTATCATTAAGATTTGGTGAAAAAAGTTTGCTGAGATTTCAGCAAACTAGTAGTTTTTTGGAAGCTTGGCCACTTCTTTCAAACGAAAGTGTTTTTCGCCAGTCTCTGCATGGGGTACTTCAAGAGTAAAAAAACTATAGAGATAGAACTTAGAACTACTTCATTTGGTTAAGTTTCCAGGAGCTAGCACAACCGTGTTTGATTCAGAGTTTCAAACACATCTATCTATATAGCAGAAAACAGAGTGAAACCTAAAAATTCAAAGTGTTACTGGAAACGAACGCTTGAACCTAGAAGAGTGAAAGTTGGGCAGCCAAGTGGGCTTAGTGACCTGATCATTACCACCAAGTATCATCAAGATTTGGTGAAAAAATGTTTGCTGAGATTTCAGCAAACTAGTAGTTTTTTGGAAGCTTGGCAACCCCTTTCAAACGAAAGTGTTTTTCGCCAGTCTCTGCATGGGGTGTTTCAAGAGGAAACAAACCATAGAGATAGAACTTAGAACTACTTCATTTGGTCAAGTTTCAAGGAGCTAGCACAAACCGTGTTTGATTCAGAGTTTCAAATACATCTATCTATATAGCAGAAAACAGAGTGAAACCTAAAAATTCAAAGTGTTACTGGAAACGAACGCCTGAACCTAGAAGAGTGAAAGTTGGGCAGCCAAGTGGGCTTAGTGAACTGATCATTACCACCAAGTATCATCAAGATTTGGTGAAAAAATGTTTGCTGAGATTTCAGCAAACTAGTAGTTTTTTGGAAGTTTGGCAACCCCTTTCAAACGAAAGTGTTTTTCGCCAGTCTCTGCATGGGGTACTTCAAGAGGAAACAAACCATAGAGATAGAACTTAGAACTACTTCATTTGGTCAAGTTTCAAGGAGCTAGCACAAACCGTGTTTGATTTAGAATTCCAAACACATCTATCTATGTAGGAGAAAACAGAGTGAAACCTAAAACTTCAAACTGTCACTGGAAACGAATGCTTCAACCTAGAAGAATAAAAATTGGGTAGCCAAGTGGGATTAGTGAACTGATCATTACCACCAAGTATCATTAGGATTTGGTGAAAAAAGTTTTGCTGAGATTTCAGCAAACTAGTAGTTTTTTGGAAGCTTGGCCACTTCTTTCAAACGAAAGTGTTTTTCGCCATTGTCTGCATGGTGTACTTCAAGAGGAAACAAACCATAGAGATGGAACATAGAACTACTTCATTTGGTCAAGTTTCACGGAGCTAGCACAAACCGTGTTTGATTCAGAGTTTCAAACACATCTATCTATATAGCAGAAAACAGAGTGAAACCTAAGAATTCAAAGTGTTACTTGAAACGAACGGTTGAACCTAGAAGAGTGAAAGTTGGGCAGCCAAGTGGGATTAGTGAACTGATCATTACCACCAAGTATCATCAAGATTTGGTGAAAAAATGTTTGCTGAGATTTCAGCAAACTAGTAGTTTTTTGGAAGCTTGGCAACCCCTTTCAAACGAAAGTGTTTTTCGCGAGTCTCTGCATGGGGTACTTCAAGAGGAAACAAACCATAGAGATAGAACTTAGAACTACTTCCTTTGGTCAAGTTTCAAGGAGCTAGCACAAACCGTGTTTGATTTAGAATTCCAAACACATCTATCTATATAGCAGAAAACAGAGTGAAACCTAAAAATTCAAAGTGTTACTGGAAACGAACGCTTGAATCTAGAAGAGTGATAGTTGGGCAGCCAAGTGGGCTTAGTGAACTGATCATTACCACCAAGTATCATCAAGATTTGGTGAAAAAATGTTTGCTGAGATTTCAGCAAACTAGTAGTTTTTTGGAAGCTTGGCAACCCCTTTCAAACGAAAGTGTTTTTCGCCAGTCTCTGCATGGGGTACTTCAAGAGGAAACAAACCATAGAGATAGAACTGAGAACTAGTTCATTTGGTCAAGTTTCAAGGAGCTAGCACAAACCGTGTTTGATTTAGAATTCCAAACACAGCTATCTATGTAGCAGAAAACAGAGTGAAACCTAAAACTTCAAACTGTTACTGGAAACGAATGCTTCAACCTAGAAGAATAAAAATTGGGTAGCCAAGTGGGATTAGTGAACTGATCATTACCACCAAGTATCATTAAGATTTGGTGAAAAAAGTTTTGCTGAGATTTCAGCAAACTAGTAGTTTTTTGTAAGCTTGGCCACTTCTTTCAAACGAAAGTGTTTTTCGCCAGTCTCTGCATGGTGTACTTCAAGAGGAAACAAACCATAGAGATGGAACATAGAACTACTTCATTTGGTCAAGTTTCAAGGAGCTAGCACAAACCGTGTTTGATTTAGAGTTTCAAACACATCTATCAATATAGCAGAAAACAGAGTGAAACCTAAATATTCAAAGTGTTACTGGAAACGAACGCTTGAACCTAGAAGAGTGAAAGTTGGGCAGCCAAGTGAAATTAGTGAACTGATCATTACCACCACGTATCATCAAGTTTTGGTGAAAAAATGTTTACTGAGATTTCAGGAAACTAGTAGTTTTTTGGAAGCTTGGCAACCCCTTTCAAATGAAAGTGTTTTTCGCCAGTCTCTGCATGGGGTGCTTCAAGAGGAAACAAACCATAGGGATAGAACTTAGAACTACTCATTTGGTCAAGTTTCAAGGAGCTAGCACAAACCGTGTTTGATTCAGAGTTTCAAACACATCTATCTATACAGCAGAAAACAGAGTGAAACCTAAAAATTCAAAGTGTTACTGGAAACGAACGCTTGAACCTAGAAGAGTGAAAGTTGGGCAGCCAAGTGGGCTTAGTGAACTGATCATTACCACCAAGTATCATCAAGATTTGGTGAAAAAATGTTTGCTGAGATTTCAGCAAACTAGTAGTTTTTTGGAAGCTTGGCAACCCCTTTCAAACGAAAGTGTTTTTCGCCAGTCTCTGCATGGGGTACTTCAAGAGGAAATAAACCATAGAGATAGAACTTAGAACTACTTCATTTTGTCAAGTTTCAAGGAGCTAGCACAAACCGTGTTTGATTTAGAATTCCAAACACATCTATCTATATAGCAGAAAACAGAGTGAAACCTAAAAATTCAAAGTGTTACTGGAAACGAATGCTTGAACCTAGAAGAGTGAAAGTTGGGCAGCCAAGTGGGCTTAGTGAACTGATCATTACCACCAAGTATCATCAAGATTTGGTGAAAAAATGTTTGCTGAGATTTCAGCAAACTAGTAGTTTTTTGGAAGCTTGGCAACCCATTTCAAACGAAAGTGTTTTTCGCCAGTCTCTGCATGGGGTACTTCAAGAGAAAACAAACCATAGAGATAGAAGTTAGAACTACTTCATTTGGTCAAGTTTCAAGGAGCTAGCACAAACCGTGTTTGATTTAGAATTCCAAACACATCTATCTATGTAGGAGAAAACAGAGTGAAACCTAAAACTTCAAAGTGTTACTGGAAATGAACGCTTGAACCTAGAAGAGTGAAAGTTGGGCAGCCAAGTGGGATTAGTGAACTGATCATTACCACCAAGTATCATCAAGTTTTGGTGAAAAAATGTTTGCTGAGATTTCAGCAAACTAGTAGTTTTTTGGAAGCTTGGCAACCCCTTTCAAACGAAAGTGTTTTTCGCCAGTCTCTGCATGGGGTACTTCAAGAGGAAAAAAACCATAGAGATAGAATTTAGAACTACTTCATTTGGTCAAGTTTCAAGGAGCTAGCACAAACCGTGTTTGATTTAGAATTCCAAACACAGCTATCTATGTAGCAAAAACAGAGTGAAACCTAAAACTTCAAACTGTTACTGGAAACGAATGCTTCAACCTAGAAGAATAAAAATTGTGTAGCCAAGTGGGATTAGTGAACTGATCATTACCACCAAGTATCATTAAGATTTGGTGAAAAAAGTTTTGCTGAGATTTCAGCAAACTAGTAGTTTTTTGGAAGCTTGGCCACTTCTTTCAAACGAAAGTGTTTTTCGCCAGTCTCTGCATGGGGTACTTCAAGAGGAAACAAACCATAGAGATAGAACTTAGAACTACTTCATTTGGTCAAGTTTCAAGGAGCTAGCACAAACCGTGTTTGATTTAGAATTCCAAACACATCTATCTATATAGCGGAAAACAGAGTGAAACCTAAAAATTCAAAGTGTTACTGGAAACGAACGCTTGAACCTAGAAGAGTGAAAGTTGGGCAGCCAAGTGGGATTAGTGAACTGATCATTACCACCAAGTATCATCAAGTTTTTGTGAAAAAATGTTTGCTGAGATTTCAGCAAACTAGTAGTTTTTTGGAAGCTTGGCAACCCCTTTCAAACGAAAGTGTTTTTCGCCAGTCTCTGCATGGGGTACTTCAAGAGGAAACAAACCATAGAGATAGAACTTAGAACTACTTCATTTGGTCAAGTTTCAAGGAGCTAGCACAAACCGTGTTTGATTTAGAATTCCAAACACAGCTATCTATGTAGCAAAAACAGAGTGAAACCTAAAACTTCAAACTGTTACTGGAAACGAATGCTTCAACCTAGAAGAATAAAAATTGGGTAGCCAAGTGGGATTAGTGAACTGATCATTACCACCAAGTATCATTAAGATTTGGTGAAAAAATGTTTGCTGAGATTTCAGCAAACTAGTAGTTTTTTGGAAGCTTGGCAACCCCTTTCAAACGAAAGTGTTTTTCGTCAGTCTCTGCATGGGGTACTTCAAGAGGAAACAAACCATAGAGATAAAACTTAGATCTACTTCATTTTGTCAAGTTTCAAGGAGCTAGCACAAACCGTGTTTGATTCAGAGTTTCAAACACATCTATCTATATAGCAGAAAACAGAGTGAAACCTAAAAATTCAAAGTGTTACTGGAAACGAACGCTTGAACCTAGAAGAGTGAAAGTTGGGCAGCCAAGTGGGCTTAGTGACCTGATCATTACCACCAAGTATCATCAAGATTTGGTGAAAAAATGTTTGCTGAGATTTCAGCAAACTAGTAGTTTTTTGGAAGCTTGGCAACCCCTTTCAAACGAAAGTGTTTTTCGCCAGTCTCTGCATGGGGTGTTTCAAGAGGAAACAAACCATAGAGATAGAACTTAGATCTACTTCATTTGGTCAAGTTTCAAGGAGCTAGCACAAACCGTGTTTGATTCAGAGTTTCAAACACATCTATCTATATAGCAGAAAACAGAGTGAAACCTAAAAATTCAAAGTGTTACTGGAAACGAACGCTTGAACCTAGAAGAGTGAAAGTTGGGCAGCCAAGTGGGCTTAGTGAACTGATCATTACCACCAAGTATCATCAAGATTTGGTGAAAAAATGTTTGCTGAGATTTCAGCAAACTAGTAGTTTTTTGGAAGCTTGGCAACCACTTTCAAACGAAAGTGTTTTTCGCCAGTCTCTGCATGGGGTACTTCAAGAGGAAACAAACCATAGAGATAGAACTTAGAACTACTTCATTTGGTCAAGTTTCAAGGAGCTAGCACAAACCGTGTTTGATTTAGAGTTTCAAACACATCTATCTATATAGCAGAAAACAGAGTGAAACCTAAAAATTCAAAGTGTTACTGGAAATGAACGCTTGAACCTAGAAGAGTAAAAATTGGGCAGCCAAGTGGGATTAGTGAACTGATCATTACCACCAAGTATCATCAAGATTTGGTGAAAAAATGTTTGCTGAGATTTCAGCAAACTAGTAGTTTTTTGGAAGCTTGGCAACCACTTTCAAACGAAAGTGTTTTTCGCCAGTCTCTGCATGGGGTACTTCAAGAGGAAACAAACCATAGAGATAGAACTTAGAACTACTTCATTTGGTCAAGTTTCAAGGAGCTAGCACAAACCGTGTTTCATTTAGAATTCCAAACACATCTATCTATATAGCAGAAAACAGAGTGAAACCTAAAAATTCAAAGTGTTACTGGAAAAGAACGCTTGAACCTAGAAGAGTAAAAATGGGCAGCCAAGTGGGATTAGTGAACTGATCATTACCACCAAGTATCATCAAGATTTGGTGAAAAAATGTTTGCTGAGATTTCAGCAAACTAGTAGTTTTTTGGAAGCTTGGCAACCACTTTCAAACGAAAGTGTTTTTCGCCAGTCTCTGCATGGGGTACTTCAAGAGGAAACAAACCATAGAGATAGAACTTAGAACTACTTCATTTGGTCAAGTTTCAAGGAGCTAGCACAAACCGTGTTTGATTTAGAATTCCAAACACATCTATCTATGTAGGAGAAAACAGAGTGAAACCTAAAACTTCAAACTTACTGGAAACGAACGCTTCAACCTAGAAGGATAAAAATTGTGTAGCCAAGTGGGATTAGTGAACTGATCATTACCACCAAGTATCATTAAGATTTGGTGAAAAAATTTTTGCTGAGATTTCAGCAAACTAGTAGTTTTTTGGAAGCTTGGCCACTTCTTTCAAACGAAAGTGTTTTTCGCCAGTCTCTGCATGGGGTACTTCAAGAGGAAACAAACCATAGAGATAGAACTTAGAACTACTTCATTTGGTCAAGTTTCAAGGAGCTAGCACAAACCGTGTTTGATTTAGAATTCCAAACACATCTATCTATATAGCAGAAAACAGAGTGAAACCTAAAAATTCAAAGTGTTACTGGAAACGAACGCTTGAACCTAGAAGAGTGAAAGTTGGGCAGCCAAGTGGGATTAGTGAACTGATCATTACCACCAAGTATCATTAAGATTTGGTGAAAAAAGTTTTGCTGAGATTTCAGCAAACTAGTAGTTTTTTGGAAGCTTGGCCACTTCTTTCAAACGAAAGTGTTTTTCGCCAGTCTCTGCATGGGGTACTTCAAGAGGAAACAAACCATAGAGATAGAACTTAGAACTACTTCATTTGGTCAAGTTTCAAGGAGCTAGCACAAACCGTGTTTGATTTAGAGTTTCAAACATATCTATCTATATAGCAGAAAACAGAGTGAAACCTAAAAATTCAAAGTGTTACTGGCAACGAATGCTTCAACCTAGAAGAATAAAAATTGGGTAGCCAAGTGGGATTAGTGAACTGATCATTACCACCAAGTATCATTAAGATTTGGTGAAAAAAGTTTTGCTGAGATTTCAGCAAACTAGTAGTTTTTTGGAAGCTTGGCAACCCCTTTCAAATGAAAGTGTTTTTCGCCAGTCTCTGCATGGGGTACTTCAAGAGGAAACAAACCATAGAGATAAAACTTAGATCTACTTCATTTTGTCAAGTTTCAAGGAGCTAGCACAAACCGTGTTTGATTCAGAGTTTCAAACACATCTATGTATATACCAGAAAACAGAGTGAAACCTAAAAATTCAAAGTGTTACTGGAAACGAACGCTTGAACCTAGAAGAGTTAAAGTTGGGCAGCCAAGTGGGCTTAGTGAACTGATCATTACCACCAAGTATCATCAAGATTTGGTGAAAAAATGTTTGCTGAGATTTCAGCAAACTAGTAGTTTTTTGGAAGCTTGGCAACCCCTTTCAAACGAAAGTGTTTTTCGCCAGTCTCTGCATGGGGTACTTCAAGAGGAAACAAACCATAGAGATAGAACTTAGAACTACTTCATTTGGTCAAGTTTCAAGGAGCTAGCACAAACCGTGTTTGATTTAGAATTCCAAACACATCTATCTATGTAGGAGAAAACAGAGTGAAACCTAAAACTTCAAACTGTCACTGGAAACGAATGCTTCAACCTAGAAGAATAAAAATTGGGTAGCCAAGTGGGATTAGTGAACTGATCATTACCACCAAGTATCATTAAGATTTGGTGAAAAAAGTTTTGCTGAGATTTCAGCAAACTAGTAGTTTTTTGGAAGCTTGGCCACTTCTTTCAAACGAAAGTGTTTTTCGCCAGTCTCTGCATGGTGTACTTCAAGAGGAAACAAACCATAGAGATGGAACATTTAACTACTTCATTTGGTCAAGTTTCAAGGAGCTAGCACAAACCGTGTTTGATTTAGAGTTTCAAACACATCTATCTATATTGCAGAAAATAGAGTGAAATCTAAAATTTCAAAGTGTTACCGGAAACGAACGCTTGAACCTAGAAGAGTAAAAATTGGGCAGCAAATTGGGATTAGTGAACTGATCATTACCACCAAGTATCATCAAGGTTTGGTGAAAAAATGTTTGCTGAGATTTCAGCAAACTAGTAGTTTTTTGGAAGCTTGGCAACCCTTTTCAAACGAAAGTGTTTTTCGCCAGTCTCTGCATGGGGTACTTCAAGAGGAAACAAACCATAGAGATAGAACTTAGAACTACTTCATTTGGTTAAGTTTCAAGGAGCTAGCACAAACCGTGTTTGATTTAGAATTCCAAACATATCTATCTATATAGCAGAAACAGAGTGAAACCTAAAAATTCAAAGTGTTACTGGAAACGAACGCTTGAACCTAGAAGAGTAAAAATTTTGCAGCCAAGTGGGCTTAGTGAACTGATCATTACCACCAAGTATCATCAAGATTTGGTGAAAAAATGTTTCCTGAGATTTCAGCAAACTAGTAGTTTTTTGGAAGCTTGGCAACCCCTTTCAAACGAAAGTGTTTTTCGCCAGTCTCTGCATGGGGTACTTCAAGAGGAAACAAACCATAGAGATAGAACTTAGAACTACTTCATTTGGTCAAGTTTCACGGAGCTAGCACAAACCGTGTTTGATTCAGAGTTTCAAACATATCTATCTATATAGCAGAAAACAGAGTGAAACCTAAAAATTCAAAGTGTTACTTGAAACGAACGCTTGAACCTAGAAGAGTGAAAGTTGGGCAGCCAAGTGGGATTAGTGAACTGATCATTACCACCAAGTATCATCAAGATTTGCTGAAAAAATGTTTGCTGAGATTTCAGCAAACTAGTAGTTTTTTGGAAGCTTGGCAACCCCTTTCAAATGAAAGTGTTTTTCGCGAGTCTCTGCATGGGGTACTTCAAGAGGAAAAAAACCATAGAGATAGAACTTAGAACTACTTCATTTGGTCAAGTTTCACGGAGCTAGCACAAACCGTGTTTGATTCAGAGTTTCAAACACATCTATCTATATAGCAGAAAACAGAGTGAAACCTAAAAATTCAAAGTGTTACTTGAAACGAACGCTTGAACCTAGAAGAGTGAAAGTTGGACAGCCAAGTGGGAGTAGTGAACTGATCATTACCACCAAGTATCATCAAGATTTGGTGAAAAAATGTTTGCTGAGATTTCAGCAAACTAGTAGTTTTCTGGAAGCTTGGCAACCCCTTTCAAACGAAAGTGTTTTTCGCGAGTCTCTGCATGGGGTACTTCAAGAGGAAACAAACCATAGAGATAGAACTTAGAACTACTTCATTTGGTCAAGTTTCAAGGAGCTAGCACAAACCGTGTTTGATTTAGAATTCCAAACACATCTATCTATATAGCAGAAAACAGAGTGAAACCTAAAAATTCAAAGTGTTACTGGAAACGAACGCTTGAACCTAGAAGAGTGAAAGTTGGGCAGCCAAGTGGGCTTAGTGAACTGATCATTACCACCAAGTATCATCAAGATTTGGTGAAAAAATGTTTGCTGAGATTTCAGCAAACTAGTAGTTTTTTGGAAGCTTGGAAACCCCTTTCAAACGAAAGTGTTTTTCGCCAGTCTCTGCATGGGGTACTTCAAGAGGAAACAAACCATAGAGATAGAACTGAGAACTAGTTCATTTGGTCAAGTTTCAAGGAGCTAGCACAAACCGTGTTTGATTTAGAATTCCAAACACAGCTATCTATGTAGCAGAAAACAGAGTGAAACCTAAAACTTCAAACTGTTACTGGAAACGAATGCTTCAACCTAGAAGAATAAAAATTGGGTAGCCAAGTGGGATTAGTGAACTGATCATTACCACTAAGTATCATTAAGATTTGGTGAAAAAAGTTTTGCTGAGATTTCAGCAAACTAGTAGTTTTTTGGAAGCTTGGCCACTTCTTTCAAACGAAAGTGTTTTTTGCCAGTCTCTGCATGGTGTACTTCAAGAGGAAACAAACCATAGAGATGGAACATAGAACTACTTCATTTGGTCAAGTTTCAAGGAGCTAGCACAAACCGTGTTTGATTTAGAGTTTCATACACATCTATCTATATAGCAGAAAACAGAGTGAAACCTAAATATACAAAGTGTTACTGGAAACTAATGCTTGAACCTAGAAGAGTGAAAGTTGGGCAGCCAAGTAAATTAGTGAACTGATCATTACCACCAAGTATCATCAAGTTTTGGTCAAAAAATGTTTACTGAGATTTCAGCAAACTAGTAGTTTTTTGGAAGCTTGGCAACCCCTTTCAAATGAAAGTGTTTTTCGCCAGTCTCTGCATGGGGTGCTTCAAGAGGAAACAAACCATAGAGATAGAACTTAGAACTACTTCATTTGGTCAAGTTTCAAGGAGCTAGCACAAACCGTGTTTGATTCAGAGTTTCAAACACATCTATCTATATAGCAGAAAACAGAGTGAAAACTAAAAATTCAAAGTGTTACTGGAAACGAACGCTTGAACCTAGAAGAGTGAAAGTTGGGCAGCCAAGTGGGCTTAGTGAACTGATCATTACAACCAAGTATCATCAAGATTTGGTGAAAAAATGTTTGCTGAGATTTCAGCAAACTAGTAGTTTTTGGGAAGCTTGGCAACCCCTTTCAAACGAAAGTGTTTTTCGCCAGTCTCTGCATGGGGTACTTCAAGAGGAAACAAACCATAGAGAAAGAACTTAGAACTACTTCATTTGGTCAAGTTTCAAGGAGCTAGCACAAACCGTGTTTGATTTAGAATTCCAAACACATCTATCTATGTAGGAGAAAACAGAGTGAAACCTAAAACTTCAAACTGTTACTGGAAACAAATGCTTCAACCTAGAAGAATAAAAATTGGGTAGCCAAGTGGGATTAGTGAACTGATCATTACCACCAAGTATCATTATGTTTTGGTGAAAAAAGTTTTGCTGAGATTTCAGCAAACTAGTAGTTTTTTGGAAGCTTGGCCACTTCTTTCAAACGAAAGTGTTTTTCGCCAATCTCTGCATGGTGTACTTCAAGAGGAAACAAACCATAGAGATGGAACATAGAACTAATTCATTTGGTCAAGTTTCAAGGAGCTAGCACAAACCGTGTTTGATTTAGAGTTTCAAACACATCTATCTATATAGCAGAAAATAGAGTGAAATCTAAAATTTCAAAGTGTTACCGGAAACGAACGCTTGAACCTAGAAGAGTAAAAATTGGGCAGCCAATTGGGATTAGGGAACTGATCATTACCACCAAGTATCATCAAGGTTTGGTGAAAAAATGTTTGCTGAGATTTCAGCAAACTAGTAGTTTTTTGGAAGCTTGGCAACCCATTTCAAACGAAAGTGTTTTTCGCCAGTCTCTGCATGGGGTACTTCAAGAGGAAACAAACCATAGAGATAGAACTTAGAACTACTTCATTTGGTTAAGTTTCAAGGAGCTAGCACAAACCGTGTTTGATTTAGAATTCCAAACACATCTATCTATATAGCAGAAACAGAGTGAAACCTAAAAATTCAAAGTGTTACTGGAAACGAACGCTTGAACCTAGAAGAGTAAAAATTGGGCAGCCAAGTGGGCTTAGTGAACTGATCATTACCACCAAGTATCATCAAGATTTGGTGAAAAAATATTTGCTGAGATTTCAGCAAACTAGTAGTTTTTTGGAAGCTTGGCAACCCCTTTCAAACGAAAGTGTTTTTCGCCAGTCTCTGCATGGGGTACTTCAAGAGGAAACAAACCATAGAGATAGAACTTAGAACTACTTCATTTGCTCAAGTTTCACGGAGCTAGCACAAACCGTGTTTGATTCAGAGTTTCAAACACATCTATCTATATAGCAGAAAACAGAGTGAAACCTAAAAATTCAAAGTGTTACTTGAAACGAACGCTTGAACCTAGAAGAGTGAAAGTTGGGCAGCCAAGTGGGATTAGTGAACTGATCATTACCACCAAGTATCATCAAGATTTGGTGAAAAAATGTTTGCTGAGATTTCAGCAAACTAGTAGTTTTTTGGAAGCTTGGCAACCCCTTTCAAATGAAAGTGTTTTTCGCGAGTCTCTGCATGGGGTACTTCAAGAGGAAAAAAACCATAGAGATAGAACTTAGAACTACTTCATTTGGTCAAGTTTCACGGAGCTAGCACAAACCGTGTTTGATTCAGAGTTTCAAACACATCTATCTATATAGCAGAAAACAGAGTGAAACCTAAAAATTCAAAGTGTTACTTGAAACGAACGCTTGAACCTAGAAGAGTGAAAGTTGGACAGCCAAGTGGGAGTAGTGAACTGATCATTACCACCAAGTATCATCAAGATTTGGTGAAAAAATGTTTGCTGAGATTTCAGCAAACTAGTAGTTTTCTGGAAGCTTGGCAACCCCTTTCAAACGAAAGTGTTTTTCGCGAGTCTCTGCATGGGGTACTTCAAGAGGAAACAAACCATAGAGATAGAACTTAGAACTACTTCATTTGGTCAAGTTTCAAGGAGCTAGCACAAACCGTGTTTGATTTAGAATTCCAAACACATCTATCTATATAGCAGAAAACAGAGTGAAACCTAAAAATTCAAAGTGTTACTGGAAACGAACGCTTGAACCTAGAAGAGTGAAAGTTGGGCAGCCAAGTGGGCTTAGTGAACTGATCATTACCACCAAGTATCATCAAGATTTGGTGAAAAAATGTTTGCTGAGATTTCAGCAAACTAGTAGTTTTTTGGAAGCTTGGAAACCCCTTTCAAACGAAAGTGTTTTTCGCCAGTCTCTGCATGGGGTACTTCAAGAGGAAACAAACCATAGAGATAGAACTGAGAACTAGTTCATTTGGTCAAGTTTCAAGGAGCTAGCACAAACCGTGTTTGATTTAGAATTCCAAACACAGCTATCTATGTAGCAGAAAACAGAGTGAAACCTAAAACTTCAAACTGTTACTGGAAACGAATGCTTCAACCTAGAAGAATAAAAATTGGGTAGCCAAGTGGGATTAGTGAACTGATCATTACCACTAAGTATCATTAAGATTTGGTGAAAAAAGTTTTGCTGAGATTTCAGCAAACTAGTAGTTTTTTGGAAGCTTGGCCACTTCTTTCAAACGAAAGTGTTTTTTGCCAGTCTCTGCATGGTGTACTTCAAGAGGAAACAAACCATAGAGATGGAACATAGAACTACTTCATTTGGTCAAGTTTCAAGGAGCTAGCACAAACCGTGTTTGATTTAGAGTTTCATACACATCTATCTATATAGCAGAAAACAGAGTGAAACCTAAATATACAAAGTGTTACTGGAAACTAATGCTTGAACCTAGAAGAGTGAAAGTTGGGCAGCCAAGTAAATTAGTGAACTGATCATTACCACCAAGTATCATCAAGTTTTGGTCAAAAAATGTTTACTGAGATTTCAGCAAACTAGTAGTTTTTTGGAAGCTTGGCAACCCCTTTCAAATGAAAGTGTTTTTCGCCAGTCTCTGCATGGGGTGCTTCAAGAGGAAACAAACCATAGAGATAGAACTTAGAACTACTTCATTTGGTCAAGTTTCAAGGAGCTAGCACAAACCGTGTTTGATTCAGAGTTTCAAACACATCTATCTATATAGCAGAAAACAGAGTGAAAACTAAAAATTCAAAGTGTTACTGGAAACGAACGCTTGAACCTAGAAGAGTGAAAGTTGGGCAGCCAAGTGGGCTTAGTGAACTGATCATTACAACCAAGTATCATCAAGATTTGGTGAAAAAATGTTTGCTGAGATTTCAGCAAACTAGTAGTTTTTGGGAAGCTTGGCAACCCCTTTCAAACGAAAGTGTTTTTCGCCAGTCTCTGCATGGGGTACTTCAAGAGGAAACAAACCATAGAGAAAGAACTTAGAACTACTTCATTTGGTCAAGTTTCAAGGAGCTAGCACAAACCGTGTTTGATTTAGAATTCCAAACACATCTATCTATGTAGGAGAAAACAGAGTGAAACCTAAAACTTCAAACTGTTACTGGAAACAAATGCTTCAACCTAGAAGAATAAAAATTGGGTAGCCAAGTGGGATTAGTGAACTGATCATTACCACCAAGTATCATTATGTTTTGGTGAAAAAAGTTTTGCTGAGATTTCAGCAAACTAGTAGTTTTTTGGAAGCTTGGCCACTTCTTTCAAACGAAAGTGTTTTTCGCCAATCTCTGCATGGTGTACTTCAAGAGGAAACAAACCATAGAGATGGAACATAGAACTAATTCATTTGGTCAAGTTTCAAGGAGCTAGCACAAACCGTGTTTGATTTAGAGTTTCAAACACATCTATCTATATAGCAGAAAATAGAGTGAAATCTAAAATTTCAAAGTGTTACCGGAAACGAACGCTTGAACCTAGAAGAGTAAAAATTGGGCAGCCAATTGGGATTAGTGAACTGATCATTACCACCAAGTATCATCAAGGTTTGGTGAAAAAATGTTCGCTGAGATTTCAGCAAACTAGTAGTTTTTTGGAAGCTTGGCAACCCATTTCAAACGAAAGTGTTTTTCGCCAGTCTCTGCATGGGGTACTTCAAGAGGAAACAAACCATAGAGATAGAACTTAGAACTACTTCATTTGGTTAAGTTTCAAGGAGCTAGCACAAACCGTGTTTGATTTAGAATTCCAAACACATCTATCTATATAGCAGAAACAGAGTGAAACCTAAAAATTCAAAGTGTTACTGGAAACGAACGCTTGAACCTAGAAGAGTAAAAATTGGGCAGCCAAGTGGGCTTAGTGAACTGATCATTACCACCAAGTATCATCAAGATTTGGTGAAAAAATATTTGCTGAGATTTCAGCAAACTAGTAGTTTTTTGGAAGCTTGGCAACCCCTTTCAAACGAAAGTGTTTTTCGCCAGTCTCTGCATGGGGTACTTCAAGAGGAAACAAACCATAGAGATAGAACTTAGAACTACTTCATTTGCTCAAGTTTCACGGAGCTAGCACAAACCGTGTTTGATTCAGAGTTTCAAACACATCTATCTATATAGCAGAAAACAGAGTGAAACCTAAAAATTCAAAGTGTTACTTGAAACGAACGCTTGAACCTAGAAGAGTGAAAGTTGGGCAGCCAAGTGGGATTAGTGAACTGATCATTACCACCAAGTATCATCAAGATTTGGTGAAAAAATGTTTGCTGAGATTTCAGCAAACTAGTAGTTTTTTGGAAGCTTGGCAACCCCTTTCAAATGAAAGTGTTTTTCGCGAGTCTCTGCATGGGGTACTTCAAGAGGAAAAAAACCATAGAGATAGAACTTAGAACTACTTCATTTGGTCAAGTTTCAAGGAGCTAGCACAAACCGTGTTTGATTTAGAATTCCAAACACATCTATCTATATAGCAGAAAACAGAGTGAAACCTAAAAATTCAAAGTGTTACTGGAAACGAACGCTTGAACCTAGAAGAGTGAAAGTTGGGCAGCCAAGTGGGCTTAGTGAACTGATCATTACCACCAAGTATCATCAAGATTTGGTGAAAAAATGTTTGCTGGGATTTCAGCAAACTAGTAGTTTTTTGGAAGCTTGGCAACCCCTTTCAAATGAAAGTGTTTTTCGCCAGTCTCTGCATGGGGTACTTCAAGAGGAAACAAACCATAGAGATTGAACTGAGAACTAGTTCATTTGGTCAAGTTTCAAGGAGCTAGCACAAACCGTGTTTGATTTAGAATTCCAAACACAGCTATCTATGTAGCAGAAAACAGAGTGAAACCTAAAACTTCAAACTGTTACTGGAAACGAATGCTTCAACCTAGAAGAATAAAAATTGGGTAGCCAAGTGGGATTAGTGAACTGATCATTACCACCAAGTATCATTAAGATTTGGTGAAAAAAGTTTTGCTGAGATTTCAGCAAACTAGTAGTTTTTTGGAAGCCTGGCCACTTCTTTCAAACGAAAGTGTTTTTCGCCAGTCTCTGCATGGTGTACTTCAAGAGGAAACAAACCATAGAGATGGAACATAGAACTACTTCATTTGGTCAAGTTTCAAGGAGCTAGCACAAACCGTGTTTGATTTAGAGTTTCAAACACATCTATCTATATAGCAGAAAACAGAGTGAAACCTAAATATACAAAGTGTTACTGGAAACGAATGCTTGAACCTAGAAGAGTGAAAGTTGGGCAGCCAAGTAAATTAGTGAACTGATCATTACCACCAAGTATCATCAAGTTTTGGTCAAAAAATGTTTACTGAGATTTCAGCAAACTAGTAGTTTTTTGGAAGCTTGGCAACCCCTTTCAAATGAAAGTGTTTTTCGCCAGTCTCTGCATGGGGTGCTTCAAGAGGAAACAAACCATAGAGATAGAACTTAGAACTACTTCATTTGGTCAAGTTTCAAGGAGCTAGCACAAACCGTGTTTGATTCAGAGTTTCAAACACATCTATCTATATAGCAGAAAACAGAGTGAAAACTAAAAATTCAAAGTGTTACTGGAAACGAACGCTTGAACCTAGAAGAGTGAAAGTTGGGCAGCCAAGTGGGCTTAGTGAACTGATCATTACAACCAAGTATCATCAAGATTTGGTGAAAAAATGTTTGCTGAGATTTCAGCAAACTAGTAGTTTTTTGGAAGCTTGGCAACCCCTTTCAAACGAAAGTGTTTTTCGCCAGTCTCTGCATGGGGTACTTCAAGAGGAAACAAACCATAGAGAAAGAACTTAGAACTACTTCATTTGGTCAAGTTTCAAGGAGCTAGCACAAACCGTGTTTGATTTAGAATTCCAAACACATCTATCTATGTAGGAGAAAACAGAGTGAAACCTAAAACTTCAAACTGTTACTGGAAACAAATGCTTCAACCTAGAAGAATAAAAATTGGGTAGCCAAGTGGGATTAGTGAACTGATCATTACCACCAAGTATCATTATGTTTTGGTGAAAAAAGTTTTGCTGAGATTTCAGCAAACTAGTAGTTTTTTGGAAGCTTGGCCACTTCTTTCAAACGAAAGTGTTTTTCGCCAATCTCTGCATGGTGTACTTCAAGAGGAAACAAACCATAGAGATGGAACATAGAACTACTTCATTTGGTCAAGTTTCAAGGAGCTAGCACAAACCGTGTTTGATTTAGAGTTTCAAACACATCTATCTATATAGCAGAAAATAGAGTGAAATCTAAAATTTCAAAGTGTTACCGGAAACGAACGCTTGAACCTAGAAGAGTAAAAATTGGGCAGCCAATTGGGATTAGTGAACTGATCATTACCACCAAGTATCATCAAGGTTTGGTGAAAAAATGTTTGCTGAGATTTCAGCAAACTAGTAGTTTTTTGGAAGCTTGGCAACCCATTTCAAATGAAAGTGTTTTTCGCCAGTCTCTGCATGGGGTACTTCAAGAGGAAACAAACCATAGAGATAGAACTTAGAACTACTTCATTTGGTTAAGTTTCAAAAAGCTAGCACAAACCGTGTTTGATTTAGAATTCCAAACACATCTATCTATATAGCAGAAACAGAGTGAAACCTAAAAATTCAAAGTGTTACTGGAAACGAACGCTTGAACCTAGAAGAGTAAAAATTGGGCAGCCAAGTGGGCTTAGTGAACTGATCATTACCACCAAGTATCATCAAGATTTGGTGAAAAAATACTTGCTGAGATTTCAGCAAACTAGTAGTTTTTTGGAAGCTTGGCAACCCCTTTCAAACGAAAGTGTTTTTCGCCAGTCTCTGCATGGGGTACTTCAAGAGGAAACAAACCATAGAGATAGAACTTAGAACTACTTCATTTGCTCAAGTTTCACGGAGCTAGCACAAACCGTGTTTGATTCAGAGTTTCAAACACATCTATCTATATAGCAGAAAACAGAGTGAAACCTAAAAATTCAAAGTGTTACTTGAAACGAACGCTTGAACCTAGAAGAGTGAAAGTTGGGCAGCCAAGTGGGATTAGTGAACTGATCATTACCACCAAGTATCATCAAGATTTGGTGAAAAAATGTTTGCTGAGATTTCAGCAAACTAGTAGTTTTTTGGAAGCTTGGCAACCCCTTTCAAACGAAAGTGTTTTTCGCGAGTCTCTGCATGGGGTACTTCAAGAGGAAACAAACCATAGAGATGGAACATAGAACTACTTCATTTGGTCAAGTTTCAAGGAGCTAGCACAAACCGTGTTTGATTTAGAGTTTCAAACACATCTATCTATATAGCAGAAAACAGAGTGAAACCTAAATATTCAAAGTGTTACTGGAAACGAATGCTTGAACCTAGAAGAGTGAAAGTTGGGCAGCCAAGTGAAATTAGTGAACTGATCATTACCACCAAGTATCATCAAGTTTTGGTGAAAAAATGTTTACTGAGATTTCAGCAAACTAGTAGTTTTTTGGAAGCTTGGCAACCCCTTTCAAATGAAAGTGTTTTTCGCCAGTCTCTGCATGGGGTGCTTCAAGAGGAAACAAACCATAGAGATAGAACTTAGAACTACTTCATTTGGTCAAGTTTCAAGGAGCTAGCACAAACCGTGTTTGATTCAGAGTTTCAAACACATCTATCTATATAGCAGAAAACAGAGTGAAAACTAAAAATTCAAAGTGTTACTGGAAACGAACGCTTGAACCTAGAAGAGTGAAAGTTGGGCAGCCAAGTGGGATTAGTGAACTGATCATTACCACCAAGTATCATCAAGATTTGGTGAAAAAATATTTGCTGAGATTTCAGCAAACTAGTAGTTTTTTGGAAGCTTGGCAACCCCTTTCAAACGAAAGTGTTTTTCGCCAGTCTCTGCATGGGGTACTTCAAGAGGAAACAAACCATAGAGAAAGAACTTAGAACTACTTCATTTGGTCAAGTTTCAAGGAGCTAGCACAAACCGTGTTTGATTTAGAATTCCAAACACATCTATCTATGTAGGAGAAAACAGAGTGAAACCTAAAACTTCAAACTGTTACTGGAAACGAATGCTTCAACCTAGAAGAATAAAAATTGGGTAGCCAAGTGGGATTAGTGAACTGATCATTACCACCAAGTATCATTAAGATTTGGTGAAAAAAGTTTTGCTGAGATTTCAGCAAACTAGTAGTTTTTTGGAAGCTTGGCCACTTCTTTCAAACGAAAGTGTTTTTCGCCAGTCTCTGCATGGTGTACTTCAAGAGGAAACAAACCATAGAGATGGAACATAGAACTACTTCATTTGGTCAAGTTTCAAGGAGCTAGCACAAACCGTGTTTGATTCAGAGTTTCAAACACATCTATCTATATAGCAGAAAACAGAGTGAAACCTAAAAATTCAAAGTGTTACTTGAAACGAACGCTTGAACCTAGAAGAGTGAAAGTTGGGCAGCCAAGTGGGAATAGTGAACTGATCATTACCACCAAGTATCATCAAGATTTGGTGAAAAAATGTTTGCTGAGATTTCAGCAAACTAGTAGTTTTTTGGAAGCTTGGCAACCCCTTTCAAACGAAAGTGTTTTTCGCCAGTCTCTGCATGGGGTACTTCAAGAGGAAACAAACCATAGAGATAGAACTTAGAACTACTTCATTTGGTTAAGTTTCAAGGAGCTAGCACAAACCGTGTTTGATTTAGAATTCCAAACACATCTATCTATATAGCAGAAAACAGAGTGAAACCTAAAAATTCAAAGTGTTACTGGAAACGAACGCTTGAACATAGAAGAGTGAAAGTTGGGCAGCCAAGTGGGCTTAGTGAACTGATCATTACCACCAAGTATCATCAAGATTTGGTGAAAAAATGTTTGCTGAGGTTTCAGCAAACTAGTAGTTTTTTGGAAGCTTGGCAACACCTTTCAAACGAAAGTGTTTTTCGCCAGTCTCTGCATGGGGTACTTCAAGAGGAAACAAACCATAGAGATAGAACTGAGAACTAGTTCATTTGGTCAAGTTTCAAGGAGCTAGCACAAACCGTGTTTGATTTAGAATTCCAAACACAGCTATCTATGTAGCAGAAAACAGAGTGAAACCTAAAACTTCAAACTGTTACTGGAAACGAATGCTTCAACCTAGAAGAATAAAAATTGGGTAGCCAAGTGGGATTAGTAAACTGATCATTACCACCAAGTATCATCAAGATTTGGTGAAAAAAGTTTTGCTGAGATTACAGCAAACTAGTAGTTTTTTGGAAGCTTTGCCACTTCTTTCAAACGAAAGTGTTTATCGCCAGTCTCTGCATGGTGTACTTCAAGAGGAAACAAACCATAGAGATGGAACATAGAACTACTTCATTTGGTCAAGTTTCAAGGAGCTAGCACAAACCGTGTTTGATTCAGAGTTTCAAACACATCTATCTATACAGCAGAAAACAGAGTGAAAAATAAAAATTCAAAGTGTTACTGGAAACGAACACTTGAACCTAGAAGAGTAAAAATTGGGCAGCCAAGTGGGCTTAGTGAACTGATCATTACGACCAAGTATCATCAAGATTTGGTGAAAAAATGTTTGCTGAGATTTCAGCAAACTAGTAGATTTTTGGAAGCTTGGCAACCCCTTTCAAACGAAAGTTTTTTTCGCCAGTCTCTGCATGGGGTACTTCAAGAGGAAACAAACCATAGAGATAGAACTTAGAACTACTTCATTTGGTCAAGTTTCACGGAGCTAGCACAAACCGTGTTTGATTCAGAGTTTCAAACACATCTATCTATATAGCAGAAAACAGAGTGAAACCTAAGAATTCAAAGTGTTACTTGAAACGAACGCTTGAACCTAGAAGAGTGAAAGTTGGGCAGCCAAGTGGGATTAGTGAACTGATCATTACCACCAAGTATCATCAAGATTTGGTGAAAAAATGTTTGCTGAGATTTCAGCAAACTAGTAGTTTTTTGGAAGCTTGGCAACCCCTTTCATTCGAAAGTGTTTTTCGCGAGTCTCTGCATGGGGTACTTCAAGAGGAAACAAACCATAGAGATAGAACTTAGAACTACTTCCTTTGGTCAAGTTTCAAGGAGCTAGCAAAAACCGTGTTTGATTTAGAATTCCAAACACATCTATCTATATAGCAGAAAACAGAGTGAAACCTAAAAATTCAAAGTGTTACTGGAAACGAACGCTTGAACCTAGAAGAGTGAAAGTTGGGCAGCCAAGTGGGCTTAGTGAACTGATCATTACCACCAAGTATCATCAAGATTTGGTGAAAAAATGTTTGCTGAGATTTCAGCAAACTAGTAGTTTTTTGGAAGCTTGGCAACCCCTTTCAAACGAAAGTGTTTTTCGCCAGTCTCTGCATGGGGTACTTCAAGAGGAAACAAACCATAGAGATAGAACTGAGAACTAGTTCATTTGGTCAAGTTTCAAGGAGCTAGCACAAACCGTGTTTGATTTAGAATTCCAAACACAGCTATCTATGTAGCAGAAAACAGAGTGAAACCTAAAACTTCAAACTGTTACTGGAAACGAATGCTTCAACCTAGAAGAATAAAAATTGTGTAGCCAAGTGGGATTAGTGAACTGATCATTACCACCAAGTATCATTACGATTTGGTGAAAAAAGTTTTGCTGAGATTTCAGCAAACTAGTAGTTTTTTGGAAGCTTGGCCACTTCTTTCAAACGAAAGTGTTTTTCGCCAGTCTCTGCATGCGGTACTTCAAGAGGAAACAAACCATAGTGATAGAACTTAGAACTACTTCATTTGGTCAAGTTTCAAGGAGCTAGCACAAACCGTGTTTGATTTAGAATTCGAAACACATCTATCTATATAGCAGAAAACAGAGTGAAACCTAAAAATTCAAAGTGTTACTGGAAACGAACGCTTGAACCTAGAAGAGTGAAAGTTGGGCAGCCAAGTGGGATTAGTGAACTGATCATTACCACCAAGTATCATCAAGTTTTGGTGAAAAAATGTTTGCTGAGATTTCAGCAAACTAGTAGTTTTTGGAAGCTTGGCAACGCCTTTCAAACGAAAGTGTTTTTCGCCAGTCTCTGCATGGGGTACTTCAAGAGGAAACAAACCATAGAGATAGAACTTAGAACTACTTCATTTGGTCAAGTTTCAAGGAGCTAGCACAAACCGTGTTTGATTTAGAATTCCAAACACAGCTATCTATGTAGCAGAAAACAGAGTGAAACCTAAAACTTCAAACTGTTACTGGAAACGAATGCTTCAACCTAGAAGAATGAAAATTGGGTAGCCAAGTGGGATTAGTGAACTGATCATTACCACCAAGTATCATTAAGATTTGGTGAAAAAAGTTTTGCTGAGATTTCAGCAAACTAGTAGTTTTTTGGAAGCTTGGCCACTTCTTTCAAACGAAAGTGTTTTTCGCCAGTCTCTGCATGGTGTACTTCAAGAGGAAACAAACCATAGAGATGGAACATAGAACTACTTCATTTGGTCAAGTTTCAAGGAGCTAGCACAAACCGTGTTTGATTTAGAGATTCAAACACATCTATCTATATAGCAGAAAACAGAGTGAAACCTAAAAATTCAAAGTGTTACTGGAAACGAACGCTTGAACCTAGAAGAGTAAAAATGGGGCAGCCAAGTGGGATTAGTGAACTGATCATTACCACCAAGTATCATCAAGATTTGGTGAAAAAATGTTTGCTGAGATTTCAGCAAACTAGTAGTTTTTTGGAAGCTTGGCAACCCCTTTCAAACTAAAGTGTTTTTCGCGAGTCTCTGCATGGGGTACTTCAAGAGGAAACAAACCATAGAGAGAGAACTTAGAACTACTTCATTTGGTCAAGTTTCAAGGAGCTAGCACAAACCGTGTTTGATTCAGAATTCCAAACACATCTATCTATATAGCAGAAAACAGAGTGAAACCTAAAAATTCAAAGTGTTACTGGAAACGAACACTTGAACCTAGAAGAGTGAAAGTGGGACAGCCAAGTGGGCTTAGTGAACTGATCATTACCACCAAGTATCATCAAGATTTGGTGAAAAAATGTTTGCTGAGATTTCAGCAAACTAGTAGTTTTTTGGAAGCTTGGCAACCCCTTTCAAACGAAAGTGTTTTTCGCCAGTCTCTGCATGGGGTACTTCAAGAGGAAACAAACCATAGGGAAAGAACTTAGAACTACTTCATTTGGTCAAGTTTCAAGGAGCTAGCACAAACCGTGTTTGATTTAGAATTCCAAACACAGCTATGTATGTAGGAGAAAACAGAGTGAAACCTAAAACTTCAAACTGTTACTGGAAACGAATGCTTCAACCTAGAAGAATGAAAATTGGGTAGCCAAGTGGGATTAGTGAACTGATCATTACCACCAAGTATCATTAAGATTTGGTGAAAAAAGTTTTGCTGAGATTTCAGCAAACTAGTAGTTTTTTGGAAGCTTGGCCACTTCTTTCAAACGAAAGTGTTTTTCGCCAGTCTCTGCATGGTGTACTTCAAGAGGAAACAAACCATAGAGATAGAACTTAGAACTACTTCATTTGGTCAAGTTTCAAGGAGCTAGCACAAACCGTGCTTGATTTAGAATTCCAAACACATCTATCTATGTAGGAGAAAACAGAGTGAAACCTAAAACTTCAAACTGTCACTGGAAACGAATGCTTAAACCTAGAAGAATAAAAATTGGGTAGCCAAGTGGGATTAGTGAACTGATCATTACCACCAAGTATCATTAGGATTTGGTGAAAAAAGTTTTGCTGAGATTTCAGCAAACTAGTAGTTTTTTGGAAGCTTGGCCACTTCTTTCAAACGAAAGTGTTTTTCGCCATTGTCTGCATGGTGTACTTCAAGAGGAAACAAACCATAGAGATGGAACATAGAACTACTTCATTTGGTCAAGTTTCACGGAGCTAGCACAAACCGTGTTTGATTCAGAGTTTCAAACACATCCATCTATATAGCAGAAAACAGAGTGAAACCTAAGAATTCAAAGTGTTACTTGAAACGAACGCTTGAACCTAGAAGAGTGAAAGTTGGGCAGCCAAGTGGGATTAGTGAAGTGATCATTACCACCAAGTATCATCAAGATTTGGTGAAAAAATGTTTGCTGAGATTTCAGCAAACTAGTAGTTTTTTGGAAGCTTGGCAACCCCTTTCAAACGAAAGTGTTTTTCGCGAGTCTCTGCATGGGGTACTTCAAGAGGAAACAAACCATAGAGATAGAACTTAGAACTACTTCCTTTGGTCAAGTTTCAAGGAGCTAGAACAAACCGTGTTTGATTTAGAATTCCAAACACATCTATCTATATAGCAGAAAACAGAGTGAAACCTAAAAATTCAAAGTGTTACTGGAAACGAACGCTTGAATCTAGAAGAGTGATAGTTGGGCAGAGAAGTGGGCTTAGTGAACTGATCATTACCACCAAGTATCATCAAGATTTGGTGAAAAAATGTTTGCTGAGATTTCAGCAAACTAGTAGTTTTTTGGAAGCTTGGCAACCCCTTTCAAACGAAAGTGTTTTTCGCCAGTCTCTGCATGGGGTACTTCAAGAGGAAACAAACCATAGAGATAGAACTGAGAACTAGTTCATTTGGTCAAGTTTCAAGGAGCTAGCACAAACCGTGTTTGATTTAGAATTCCAAACACAGCTATCTATGTAGCAGAAAACAGAGTGAAACCTAAAACTTCAAACTGTTACTGGAAACGAATGCTTCAACCTAGAAGAATAAAAATTGGGTAGCCAAGTGGGATTAGTGAACTGATCATTACGACCAAGTATCATTAAGATTTGGTGAAAAAAGTTTTGCTGAGATTTCAGCAAACTAGTAGTTTTTTGGAAGCTTGGCCACATCTTTCAAACGAAAGTGTTTTTCGCCAGTCTCTGCATGGGGTACTTCAAGAGGAAACAAACCATAGAGATAGAACTTAGAACTACTTCCTTTGGTCAAGTTTCAAGGAGCTAGCACAAACCGTGTTTGATTTAGAATTCCAAACACATCTATCTATATAGCAGAAAACAGAGTGAAACCTAAAAATTCAAAGTGTTACTGGAAACGAACGCTTGAACCTAGAAGAGTGAAAGTTGGGCAGCCAAGTGGGATTAGTGAACTGATCATTACCACCAAGTATCATCAAGTTTTGGTGAAAAAATGTTTGCTGAGATTTCAGCAAACTAGTAGTTTTTTGGAAGCTTGGAAACCCCTTTCAAACGAAAGTGTTTTTCGCCAGTCTCTGCATGGGGTACTTCAAGAGGAAACAAACCATAGAGATAGAACTTAGAACTACTTCATTTGGTCAAGTTTCAAGGAGCTAGCACAAACCGTGTTTGATTTAGAATTCCAAACACAGCTATTTATGTAGCAAAAACAGAGTGAAACCTAAAACTTCAAACTGTTACTGGAAACGAATGCTTCAACCTAGAAGAATAAAAATTGGGTAGCCAAGTGGGATTAGTGAACTGAAAATTACCACCAAGTATCATTAAGATTTGGTGAAAAAAGTTTTGCTGAGATTTCAGCAAACTAGTAGTTTTTTGGAAGCTTGGCCACTTCTTTCAAACGAAAGTGTTTTTCGCCAGTCTCTGCATGGTGTACTTCAAGAGGAAACAAACCATAGAGATGGAACATAGAACTACTTCATTTGGTCAAGTTTCAAGGAGCTAGCACAAACCGTGTTTGATTTAGAGTTTCAAACACATCTATCTATATAGCAGAAAACAGAGTGAAACCTAAAAATTCAAAGTGTTACTGGCAAAGAATGCTTCAACCTAGAAGAATAAAAATTGGGTAGCCAAGTGGGATTAGTGAACTGATCATTACCACCAAGTATCATTAAGATTTGGTGAAAAAAGTTTTGCTGAGATTTCAGCAAACTAGTAGTTTTTTGGAAGCTTGGCAACCCCTTTCAAATGAAAGTGTTTTTCGCCAGTCTCTGCATGGGGTACTTCAAGAGGAAACAAACCATAGAGATAAAACTTAGATCTACTTCATTTTGTCAAGTTTCAAGGAGCTAGCACAAACCGTGTTTGATTCAGAGTTTCAAACACATCTATCTATATAGGAGAAAACAGAGTGAAACCTAAAAATTCAAAGTGTTACTGGAAACGAACGCTTGAACCTAGAAGAGTTAAAGTTGGGCAGCCAAGTGGGCTTAGTGAACTGATCATTACCACCAAGTATCATCAAGATTTGGTGAAAAAATGTTTGCTGAGATTTCAGCAAACTAGTAGTTTTTTGGAAGCTTGGCAACCCCTTTCAAACGAAAGTGTTTTTCGCCAGTCTCTGCATGGGGTACTTCAAGAGGAAACAAACCATAGAGATAGAACTTAGAACTACTTCATTTGGTCAAGTTTCAAGGAGCTAGCACAAACCGTGTTTGATTTAGAATTCCAAACACAGCTATCTATGTAGCAAAAACAGAGTGAAACCTAAAACTTCAAACTGTTACTGGAAACGAATGCTTTAATCTAGAAGAATAAAAATTGGGTAGCCAAGTGGGATTAGTGAACTGATCATTACCACCAAGTATCATTAAGATTTGGTGAAAAAAGTTTTGATGAGATTTCAGCAAACTAGTAGTTTTTTGGAAGCTTGGCCACTTCTTTCAAACGAAAGTGTTTTTCGCCAGTCTCTGCATGGTGTACTTCAAGAGGAAACAAACCATAGAGATGGAACATAGAACTACTTCATTTGGTCAAGTTTCAAGGAGCTAGCACAAACCGTGTTTGATTCAGAGTTTCAAACACATCTATCTATATAGCAGAAAACAGAGTGAAACCTAAAAATTCAAAGTGTTACTGGAAACGAACGCTTGAACCTAGAAGAGTGAAAGTTGGGCAGCCAAGTGGGCTTAGTGACCTGATCATTACCACCAAGTATCATCAAGATTTGGTGAAAAAATGTTTGCTGAGATTTCAGCAAACTAGTAGTTTTTTGGAAGCTTGGCAACCCCTTTCAAACGAAAGTGTTTTTCGCCAGTCTCTGCATGGGGTGTTTCAAGAGGAAACAAACCATAGAGATAGAACTTAGATCTACTTCATTTGGTCAAGTTTCAAGGAGCTAGCACAAACCGTGTTTGATTTAGAATTCCAAACACATCTATCTATATAGCAGAAAACAGAGTGAAACCTAAAAATTCAAAGTGTTACTGGAAAAGAACGCTTGAACCTAGAAGAGTAAAAATTGGGCAGCCAAGTGGGATTAGTGAACTGATCATTACCACCAAGTATCATCAAGATTTGGTGAAAAAATGTTTGCTGAGATTTCAGCAAACTAGTAGTTTTTTGGAAGCTTGGCAACCACTTTCAAACGAAAGTGTTTTTCGCCAGTCTCTGCATGGGGTACTTCAAGAGGAAACAAACCATAGAGATAGAACTTAGAACTACTTCATTTGGTCAAGTTTCAAGGAGCTAGCACAAACCGTGTTTGATTTAGAATTCCAAACACATCTATCTATGTAGGAGAAAACAGAGTGAAACCTAAAACTTCAAACTTACTGGAAACGAACGCTTCAACCTAGAAGGATAAAAATTGTGTAGCCAAGTGGGATTAGTGAACTGATCATTACCACCAAGTATCATTAAGATTTGGTGAAAAAAGTTTTGCTGAGATTTCAGCAAACTAGTAGTTTTTTGGAAGCTTGGCCACTTCTTTCAAACGAAAGTGTTTTTCGCCAGTCTCTGCATGGGGTACTTCAAGAGGAAACAAACCATAGAGATAGAACTTAGAACTACTTCATTTGGTCAAGTTTCAAGGAGGTAGCACAAACCGTGTTTGATTTAGAATTCCAAACACATCTATCTATATAGCAGAAAACAGAGTGAAACCTAAAAATTCAAAGTGTTACTGGAAACGAACGCTTGAACCTAGAAGAGTGAAAGTTGGGCAGCCAAGTGGGATTAGTGAACTGATCATTACCACCAAGTATCATCAAGTTTTGGTGAAAAAATATTTGCTGAGATTTCAGCAAACTAGTAGTTTTTTGGAAGCTTGGCAACCCCTTTCAAACGAAAGTGTTTTTCGCCAGTCTCTGCATGGGGTACTTCAAGAGGAAACAAACCATAGAGATAGAACTTAGAACTACTTCATTTGGTCAAGTTTCAAGGAGCTAGCACAAACCGTGTTTGTTTTAGAATTCCAAACACAGCTATCTATGTAGCAAAAACAGAGTGAACCTAAAACTTCAAACTGTTACTGGAAACGAATGCTTCAACCTAGAAGAATAAAAATTGGGTAGCCAAGTGGGATTAGTGAACTGATCATTACCACCAAGTATCATTAAGATTTGGTGAAAAAAGTTTTGCTGAGATTTCAGCAAACTAGTAGTTTTTTGGAAGCTTGGCCACTTCTTTCAAACGAAAGTGTTTTTCGCCAGTCTCTGCATGGTGTACTTCAAGAGGAAACAAACCATAGAGATGGAACATAGAACTACTTCATTTGGTCAAGTTTCAAGGAGCTAGCACAAACCGTGTTTGATTTAGAGTTTCAAACACATCTATCTATATAGCAGAAAACAGAGTGAAACCTAAAAATTCAAAGTGTTACTGGCAACGAATGCTTCAACCTAGAAGAATAAAAATTGGGTAGCCAAGTGGGATTAGTGAACTGATCATTACCACCAAGTATCATTAAGATTTGGTGAAAAAAGTTTTGCTGAGATTTCAGCAAACTAGAAGTTTTTTGGAAGCTTGGCAACCCCTTTCAAATGAAAGTGTTTTTCGCCAGTCTCTGCATGGGGTACTTCAAGAGGAAACAAACCATAGAGATAAAACTTAGATCTACTTCATTTTGTCAAGTTTCAAGGAGCTAGCACAAACCGTGTTTGATTCAGAGTTTCAAACACATCTATGTATATACCAGAAAACAGAGTGAAACCTAAAAATTCAAAGTGTTACTGGAAACGAACGCTTGAACCTAGAAGAGTTAAAGTTGGGCAGCCAAGTGGGCTTAGTGAACTGATCATTACCACCAAGTATCATCAAGATTTGGTGAAAAAATGTTTGCTGAGATTTCAGCAAACTAGTAGTTTTTTGGAAGCTTGGCAACCCCTTTCAAACGAAAGTGTTTTTCGCCAGTCTCTGCATGGGGTACTTCAAGAGGAAACAAACCATAGAGATAGAACTTAGAACTACTTCATTTGGTTAAGTTTCAAGGAGCTAGCACAAACCGTGTTTGATTTAGAATTCCAAACACATCTATCTATATAGCAGAAACATAGTGAAACCTAAAAATTCAAAGTGTTACTGGAAACGAACGCTTGAACCTAGAAGAGTAAAAATTTTGCAGCCAAGTGGGCTTAGTGAACTGATCATTACCACCAAGTATCATCAAGATTTGGTGAAAAAATATTTCCTGTGATTTCAGCAAACTAGTAGTTTTTTGGAAGCTTGGCAACCCCTTTCAAACGAAAGTGTTTTTCGCCAGTCTCTGCATGGGGTACTTCAAGAGGAAACAAACCATAGAGATAGAACTTAGAACTACTTCATTTGGTCAAGTTTCACGGAGCTAGCACAAACCGTGTTTGATTCAGAGTTTCAAACACATCTATCTATATAGCAGAAAACAGAGTGAAACCTAAAAATTCAAAGTGTTACTTGAAACGAACGCTTGAACCTAGAAGAGTGAAAGTTGGGCAGCCAAGTGGGATTAGTGAACTGATCATTACCACCAAGTATCATCAAGATTTGCTGAAAAAATGTTTGCTGAGATTTCAGCAAACTAGTAGTTTTTTGGAAGCTTGGCAACCCCTTTCAAACGAAAGTCTTTTTCGCGAGTCTCTGCATGGGGTACTTCAAGAGGAAACAAACCATAGAGATAGAACTTAGAACTACTTCATTTGGTCAAGTTTCAAGGAGCTAGCACAAACCGTGTTTGATTTAGAATTCCAAACACATCTATCTATGTAGGAGAAAACAGAGTGAAAATAAAACTTCAAACTGTTACTGGAAACGAATGCTTCAACCTAGAAGAATAAAAATTGGGTAGCCAAGTGGGATTAGTGAACTGATCATTACCACCAAGTATCATTAAGATTTGGTGAAAAAAGTTTTGCTGAGATTTCAGCAAACTAGTAGTTTTTTGGAAGCTTGGCCACTTCTTTCAAACGAAAGTGTTTTTCGCCAGTCTCTGCATGGTGTACTTCAAGAGGAAACAAACCATAGAGATGGAACATAGAACTACTTCATTTGGTCAAGTTTCAAGGAGCTAGCACAAACCGTGTTTGATTTAGAGTTTCAAACACATCTATCTATATAGCAGAAAACAGAGTGAAACCTAAATATTCAAAGTGTTACAGGAAACGAACGCTTGAACCTAGAAGAGTGAAAGTTGGGCAGCCAAGTGAAATTAGTGAACTGATCATTACCACCAAGATTCATCAAGTTTTGGTGAAAAAAATGTTTACTGAGATTTCAGCAAACTAGTAGTTTTTGGAAGCTTGGCAACCCCTTTCAAATGAAAGTGTTTTTCGCCAGTCTCTGCATGGGGTGCTTCAAGAGGAAACAAACCATAGAGATAGAACTTAGAACTACTTCATTTGGTCAAGTTTCAAGGAGCTAGCACAAACCGTGTTTGACTCAGAGTTTCAAACACATCTATCTATATAGCAGAAAACAGAGTGAAACCTAAAAATTCAAAATGTTACTGGAAACGAACGCTTGAACCTAGAAGAGTGAAAGTTGGGCAGCCAAGTGGGCTTAGTGAACTGATCATTACCTCCAAGTATCATCAAGATTTGGTGAAAAAATGTTTGCTGAGATTTCAGCAAACTAGTAGTTTTTTGGAAGCTTGGCAAACCCTTTCAAACGAAAGTGTTTTTCGCCAGTCTCTGCATGGGGTATTTCAAGAGGAAACAAACCATAGAGATAGAACTTAGAACTACTTCATTTGGTCAAGTTTCAAGGAGCTAGCACAAACCGTGTTTGATTTAGAATTCCAAACACATCTATCTATGTAGGAGAAAAAAGAGTGAAACCTAAAAATTCAAACTGTTATTGGAAACGAACGCTTCAACCTAGAAGAATAAAAATTGTGTAGCCAAGTGGGATTAGTGAACTGATCATTACCACCAAGTATCATTAAGATTTTGTGAAAAAAGTTTTGCTGAGACTTCAGCAAACTAGTAGTTTTTTGGAAGCTTGGCCACTTCTTTCAAACGAAAGTGTTTTTCGCCAGTCTCTGCATGCGGTACTTCAAGAGGAAACAAACCATAGAGATAGAACTTAGAACTACTTCATTTGGTCAAGTTTCAAGGAGCTAGCACAAACCGTGTTTGATTTAGAATTCCAAACACATCTATCTATATAGCAGAAAACAGAGTGTAACCTAAAAATTCAAAGTGTTACTGGAAACGAACGCTTGAACCTAGAAGAGTGAAAGTTGGGCAGCCAAGTGGGATTAGTGAACTGATCATTACCACCAAGTATCATCAAGTTTTGGTGAAAAAATGTTTGCTGAGATTTCAGCAAACTAGTAGTTTTTTGGAAGCTTGGCAACCCCTTTCAAACGAAAGTGTTTTTCGCCAGTCTCTGCATGGGGTACTTCAAGAGGAAACAAACCATAGAGATAGAACTTAGAACTACTTCATTTGGTCAAGTTTCAAGGAGCTAGCACAAACCGTGTTTGATTTAGAATTCCAAACACAGCTATCTATGTAGGAGAAAACAGAGTGAAACCTAAAACTTCAAACTGTCACTGGAAACGAATGCTTCAACCTAGAAAAATAAAAATTGGGTAGCCAAGTGGCATTAGTAAACTGATCATTACCACCAAGTATCATTAGGATTTGGTGAAAAAAGTTTTGCTGAGATTTCAGCAAACTAGTAGTTTTTTGGAAGCTTGGCCACTTCTTTCAAACGAAAGTGTTTTTCGCCATTGTCTGCATTTTGTACTTCAAGAGGAAACAAACCATAGAGATGGAACATAGAACTACTTCATTTGGTCAAGTTTCAAGGAGCTAGCACAAACCGTGTTTGATTTAGAATTCCAAACACATCTATCTATATAGCAGAAAACAGAGTGAAACCTAAAAATTCAAAGTGTTACTGGAAACGAACGCTTGAACCTAGAAGAGTGAAAGTTGGGCAGCCAAGTGGGATTAGTGAACTGATCATTACCACCATGTATCATCAAGTTTTGGTGAAAAAATGTTTGCTGAGATTTCAGCAAACTAGTAGTTTTTTGGAAGCTTGGCAACCCCTTTCAAACGAAAGTGTTTTTCGCCAGTCTCTGCATGGGGTACTTCAAGAGGAAACAAACCATAGAGATAGAACTTAGAACTACTTCATTTGGTCAAGTTTCAAGGAGCTAGCACAAACCGTGTTTGATTTAGAATTCCAAACACAGCTATCTATGTAGCAAAAACAGAGTGAACCTAAAACTTCAAACTGTTACTGGAAACGAATGCTTCAACCTAGAAGAATAAAAATTGGGTAGCCAAGTGGGATTAGTGAACTGATCATTACCACCAAGTATCATTAAGATTTGGTGAAAAAAGTTTTGCTGAGATTTCAGCAAACTAGTAGTTTTTTGGAAGCTTGGCCACTTCTTTCAAACGAAAGTGTTTTTCGCCAGTCTCTGCATGGTGTACTTCAAGAGGAAACAAACCATAGAGATGGAACATAGAACTACTTCATTTGGTCAAGTTTCAAGGAGCTAGCACAAACCGTGTTTGATTTAGAGTTTCAAACACATCTATCTATATAGCAGAAAACAGAGTGAAACCTAAAAATTCAAAGTGTTACTGGCAACGAATGCTTCAACCTAGAAGAATAAAAATTGGGTAGCCAAGTGGGATTAGTGAACTGATCATTACCACCAAGTATCATTAAGATTTGGTGAAAAAAGTTTTGCTGAGATTTCAGCAAACTAGTAGTTTTTTGGAAGCTTGGCAACCCCTTTCAAATGAAAGTGTTTTTCGCCAGTCTCTGCATGGGGTACTTCAAGAGGAAACAAACCATAGAGATAAAACTTAGATCTACTTCATTTTGTAAAGTTTCAAGGAGCTAGCACAAACCGTGTTTGATTCAGAGTTTCAAACACATCTATGTATATACCAGAAAACAGAGTGAAACCTAAAAATTCAAAGTGTTACTGGAAACGAACGCTTGAACCTAGAAGAGTTAAAGTTGGGCAGCCAAGTGGGCTTAGTGAACTGATCATTACCACCAAGTATCATCAAGATTTGGTGAAAAAATGTTTGCTGAGATTTCAGCAAACTAGTAGTTTTTTGGAAGCTTGGCAACCGCTTTCAAACGAAAGTGTTTTTCGCCAGTCTCTGCATGGGGTACTTCAAGAGGAAACAAACCATAGAGATAGAACTTAGAACTACTTCATTTGGTTAAGTTTCAAGGAGCTAGCACAAACAGTGTTTGATTTAGAATTCCAAACACATCTATCTATATAGCAGAAACATAGTGAAACCTAAAAATTCAAAGTGTTACTGGAAACGAACGCTTGAACCTAGAAGAGTAAAAATTTTGCAGCCAAGTGGGCTTAGTGAACTGATCATTACCACCAAGTATCATCAAGATTTGGTGAAAAAATGTTTCCTGTGATTTCAGCAAACTAGTAGTTTTTTGGAAGCTTGGCAACCCCTTTCAAACGAAAGTGTTTTTCGCCAGTCTCTGCATGGGGTACTTCAAGAGGAAACAAACCATAGAGATAGAACTTAGAACTACTTCATTTGGTCAAGTTTCACGGAGCTAGCACAAACCGTGTTTGATTCAGAGTTTCAAACACATCTATCTATATAGCAGAAAACAGAGTGAAACCTAAAAATTCAAAGTGTTACTTGAAACGAACGCTTGAACCTAGAAGAGTGAAAGTTGGGCAGCCAAGTGGGATTAGTGAACTGATCATTACCACCAAGTATCATCAAGATTTGCTGAAAAAATGTTTGCTGAGATTTCAGCAAACTAGTAGTTTTTTGGAAGCTTGGCAACCCCTTTCAAACGAAAGTGTTTTTCGCGAGTCTCTGCATGGGGTACTTCAAGAGGAAACAAACCATAGAGATAGAACTTAGAACTACTTCATTTGGTCAAGTTTCAAGGAGCTAGCACAAACCGTGTTTGATTTAGAATTCCAAACACATCTATCTATATAGCAGAAAACAGAGTGAAACCTAAAAATTCAAAGTGTTACTGGAAACGAACGCTTGAACCTAGAAGAGTGAAAGTTGGGCAGCCAAGTGGGCTTAGTGAACTGATCATTACCACCAAGTATCATCAAGGTTTGGTGAAAAAATGTTTGCTGAGATTTCAGCAAACTAGTAGTTTTTTGGAAGCTTGGCAACCCCTTTCAAACGAAAGTGTTTTTCGCCAGTCTCTGCATGGGGTACTTCAAGAGGAAACAAACCATAGAGATAGAACTGAGAACTAGTTCATTTGGTCAAGTTTCAAGGAGCTAGCACAAACCGTGTTTGATTTAGAATTCCAAACACATCTATCTATGTAGGAGAAAACAGAGTGAAAATAAAACTTCAAACTGTTACTGGAAACGAATGCTTCAACCTAGAAGAATAAAAATTGGGTAGCCAAGTGGGATTAGTGAACTGATCATTACCACCAAGTATCATTAAGATTTGGTGAAAAAAGTATTGCTGAGATTTCAGCAAACTAGTAGTTTTTTGGAAGCTTGGCCACTTCTTTCAAACGAAAGTGTTTTTCGCCAGTCTCTGCATGGTGTACTTCAAGAGGAAACAAACCATAGAGATGGAACATAGAACTACTTCATTTGGTCAAGTTTCAAGGAGCTAGCACAAACCGTGTTTGATTTAGAGTTTCAAACACATCTATCTATATAGCAGAAAACAGAGTGAAACCTAAATATTCAAAGTGTTACAGGAAACGAACGCTTGAACCTAGAAGAGTGAAAGTTGGGCAGCCAAGTGAAATTAGTGAACTGATCATTACCACCAAGAATCATCAAGTTTTGGTGAAAAAAATGTTTACTGAGATTTCAGCAAACTAGTAGTTTTTGGAAGCTTGGCAACCCCTTTCAAATGAAAGTGTTTTTCGCCAGTCTCTGCATGGGGTGCTTCAAGAGGAAACAAACCATAGAGATAGAACTTAGAACTACTTCATTTGGTCAAGTTTCAAGGAGCTAGCACAAACCGTGTTTGACTCAGAGTTTCAAACACATCTATCTATATAGCAGAAAACAGAGTGAAACCTAAAAATTCAAAATGTTACTGGAAACGAACGATTGAACCTAGAAGAGTGAAAGTTGGGCAGCCAAGTGGGCTTAGTGAACTGATCATTACCACCAAGTATCATCAAGATTTGGTGAAAAAATGTTTGCTGAGATTTCAGCAAACTAGTAGTTTTTTGGAAGCTTGGCAAACCCTTTCAAACGAAAGTGTTTTTCGCCAGTCTCTGCATGGGGTATTTCAAGAGGAAACAAACCATAGAGATAGAACTTAGAACTACTTCATTTGGTCAAGTTTCAAGGAGCTAGCACAAACCGTGTTTGATTTAGAATTCCAAACACATCTATCTATGTAGGAGAAAAAAGAGTGAAACCTAAAAATTCAAACTGTTACTGGAAACGAACGCTTCAACCTAGAAGAATAAAAATTGTGTAGCCAAGTGGGATTAGTGAACTGATCATTACCACCAAGTATCATTAAGATTTTGTGAAAAAAGTTTTGCTGAGACTTCAGCAAACTAGTAGTTTTTTGGAAGCTTGGCCACTTCTTTCAAACGAAAGTGTTTTTCGCCAGTCTCTGCATGCGGTACTTCAAGAGGAAACAAACCATAGAGATAGAACTTAGAACTACTTCATTTGGTCAAGTTTCAAGGAGCTAGCACAAACCGTGTTTGATTTAGAATTCCAAACACATCTATCTATATAGCAGAAAACAGAGTGTAACCTAAAAATTCAAAGTGTTACTGGAAACGAACGCTTGAACCTAGAAGAGTGAAAGTTGGGCAGCCAAGTGGGATTAGTGAACTGATCATTACCACCAAGTATCATCAAGTTTTGGTGAAAAAATGTTTGCTGAGATTTCAGCAAACTAGTAGTTTTTTGGAAGCTTGGCAACCCCTTTCAAACGAAAGTGTTTTTCGCCAGTCTCTGCATGGGGTACTTCAAGAGGAAACAAACAATAGAGATAGAACTTAGAACTACTTCATTTGGTCAAGTTTCAAGGAGCTAGCACAAACCGTGTTTGATTTAGAATTCCAAACACAGCTATCTATGTAGGAGAAAACAGAGTGAAACCTAAAACTTCAAACTGTCACTGGAAACGAATGCTTCAACCTAGAAGAATAAAAATTGGGTAGCCAAGTGGCATTAGTAAACTGATCATTACCACCAAGTATCATTAGGATTTGGTGAAAAAAGTTTTGCTGAGATTTCAGCAAACTAGTAGTTTTTTGGAAGCTTGGCCACTTCTTTCAAACGAAAGTGTTTTTCGCCATTGTCTGCATTTTGTACTTCAAGAGGAAACAAACCATAGAGATGGAACATAGAACTACTTCATTTGGTCAAGTTTCAAGGAGCTAGCAAAAACCGTGTTTGATTTAGAGTTTCAAACACATCTATCTGTATAGCAGAAAACAGAGTGAAACCTAAAAATTCAAAGTGTTACTGGAAACGAACGCTTGAACCTAGAAGAGTAAAAATTGGGCAGACAATTGGGATTAGTGAACTGATCATTACCACCAAGTATCATCAAGGTTTGGTGAAAAAATGTTTGCTGAGATTTCAGCAAACTAGTAGTTTTTTGGAAGCTTGGCAACCCTTTTCAAACGAAAGTGTTTTTCGCCAGTCTCTGCATGGGCTACTTCAAGAGGAAACAAACCATAGAGATAGAACTTAGAACTACTTCATTTGGTTAAGTTTCAAGGAGCTAGCACAAACCGTGTTTGATTTAGAATTCCAAACACATCTATCTATATAGCAGAAACAGAGTGAAACCTAAAAATTCAAAGTGTTACTGGAAACGAACACTTGAACATAGAAGAGTAAAAATTGGGCAGCCAAGTGGGCTTAGTGAACTGATCATTACCACCAAGTATCATCAAGATTTGGTGAAAAAATGTTTGCTGAGATTTCAGCAAACTAGTAGTTTTTTGGAAGCTTGGCAACCCCTTTCAAACGAAATTTTTTTTCGCCAGTCTCTGCATGGGGTACTTCAAGAGGAAACAAACCATAGAGATAGAACTTAGAACTACTTCATTTGGTCAAGTTTCACGGAGCTAGCACAAACCGTGTTTGATTCAGAGTTTCAAACACATCTATCTATATAGCAGAAAACAGAGTGAAACCTAAAAATTCAAAGTGTTACTTGAAACGAACGCTTGAACCTAGAAGAGTGAAAGTTGGGCAGCCAAGTGGGATTAGTGAACTGATCATTACCACCAAGTATCATCAAGATTTGGTGAAAACATGTTTGCTGAGATTTCAGCAAACTAGTAGTTTTTTGGAAGCTTGGCAACCCCTTTCAAACGAAAGTGTTTTTCGCGAGTATCTGCATGGGGTACTTCAAGAGGAAACAAACCATAGAGATAGAACTTAGAACTACTTCATTTGGTCAAGTTTCAAGGAGCTAGCACAAACCGTGTTTGATTTAGAATTCCAAACACATCTATCTATATAGCAGAAAACAGAGTGAAACCTAAAAATTCAAAGTGTTACTGGAAACGAACGCTTGAACCTAGAAGAGTGAAAGTTGGGCAGCCAAGTGGGCTTAGGGAACTGATCATTACCACCAAGTATCATCAAGATTTGGTGAAAAAGTTTTGCTGAGATTTCAGCAAACTAGTAGTTTTTTGGAAGCTTGGCAACCCCTTTCAAACGAAAGTGTTTTTCGCCAGTCTCTGCATGGGGTACTTCAAGAGGAAACAAACCATAGAGATAGAACTGAGAACTAGTTCATTTGGTCAAGTTTCAAGGAGCTAGCACAAACCGTGTTTGATTTAGAATTCCAAACACAGCTATCTATGTAGCAGAAAACAGAGTGAAACCTAAAACTTCAAACTGTTACTGGAAACGAATGCTTCAACCTAGAAGAATAAAAATTGGGTAGCCAAGTGGGATTAGTGAACTTATCATTACCACCAAGTATCATTAAGATTTGGTGAAAAAAGTTTTGCTGAGATTTCAGCAAACCAGTAGTTTTTTGGAAGCTTGGCCACTTCTTTCAAACGAAAGTGTTTTTCGCCAGTCTCTGCATGGTGTACTTCAAAAGGAAACAAACCATAGAGATAGAACTTAGAACTACTTCATTTGGTCAAGTTTCAAGGAGCTAGCACAAACCGTGTTTGATTTAGAGTTTCAAACACATCTATCTATATAGTAGAAAACAGAGTGAAACCTAAATATTCAAAGTGTTACTGGAAACGAACGCTGGAACCTAGAAGAGTGAAAGTTGGGCAGCCAAGTGAAATTAGTGAACTGATCATTACCACCAAGTATCATCAAGTTTTGGTGAAAAAATGTTTACTGAGATTTCAGCAAACTAGTAGTTTTTTGGAAGCTTGGCAACCCCTTTCAAATGAAAGTGTTTTTCGCCAGTCTCTGCATGGGGTGCTTCAAGAGGAAACAAACCATAGTTATAGAACTTAGAACTACTTCATTTGGTCAAGTTTCAAGGAGCTAGCACAAACCGTGTTTGATTTAGAATTCCAAACACATCTATCTATATAGCAGAAAACAGAGTGAAACCTAAAAATTCAAAGTGTTACTGGAAACGAACGCTTGAACCTAGAAGAGTGAAAGTTGGGCAGCCAAGTGGGATTAGTGAACTGATCATTACCACCAAGTATCATCAAGATTTGGTGAAAAAATGTTTGCTGAGATTTCAGCAAACTAGTAGTTTTTTGGAAGCTTGGCAACCCCTTTCAAAGAAAGTGTTTTTCGCCAGTCTCTGCATGGGGTACTTCAAGAGGAAACAAACCATAGAGATAGAACTTAGAACTACTTCATTTGGTCAAGTTTCAAGGAGCTAGCACAAACCGTGTTTGATTTAGAATTCTAAACACATCTATCTATGTAGGAGAAAACAGAGTGAAACCTAAAACTTCAAACTGTTACTGGAAACGAACGCTTCAACCTAGAAGAATAAAAATTGGGTAGCCAAGTGGGATTAGTGAAAAGATCATTACCACTAAGTATCATTAGGATTTGGTGAAAAAAGTTTTGCTGAGATTTCAGCAAACTAGTAGTTTTTTGGAAGCTTGGCCACTTCTTTCAAACGAAAGTGTTTTTCGCCATTGTCTGCATTTTGTACTTCAAGAGGAAACAAACCATAGAGATGTAACATAGAACTACTTCATTTTGTCAAGTTTCAAGGAGCTAGCAAAAACCGTGTTTGATTTAGAGTTTCAAACACATCTATCTGTATAGCAGAAAACAGAGTGAAACCTAAAAATTCAAAGTGTTACTGGAAACGAACGCTTGAACCTAGAAGAGTAAAAATTGGGCAGCCAATTGGGATTAGTGAACTGATCATTACCACCAAGTATCATCAAGGTTTGGTGAAAAAATGTTTGCTGAGATTTCAGCAAACTAGTAGTTTTTTGGAAGCTTGGCAACCCTTTTCAAACGAAAGTGTTTTTCGCCAGTCTCTGCATGGGCTACTTCAAGAGGAAACAAACCATAGAGATAGAACTTAGAACTACTTCATTTGGTTAAGTTTCAAGGAGCTACCACAAACCGTGTTTGATTTTGAATTCCAAACACATCTATCTATATAGCAGAAACAGAGTGAAACCTAAAAATTCAAAGTGTTACTGGAAACGAACACTTGAACCTAGAAGAGTAAAAATTGGGCAGCCAAGTGGGCTTAGTGAACTGATCATTACCACCAAGTATCATCAAGATTTGGTGAAAAAATGTTTGCTGAGATTTCAGCAAACTAGTAGTTTTTTGGAAGCTTGGCAACCCGTTTCAAACGAAAGTGTTTTTCGCCAGTCTCTGCATGGGGTACTTCAAGAGGAAACAAACCATAGAGATAGAACTTAGAACTACTTCATTTGGTCAAGTTTCACGGAGGTAGCACAAACCGTGTTTGATTCAGAGTTTCAAACACATCTATCTATATAGCAGAAAACAGAGTGAAACCTAAAAATTCAAAGTGTTACTTGAAACGAACGCTTGAACCTAGAAGAGTGAAATTTGGGCAGCCAAGTGGGATTAGTGAACTGATCATTACCACCAAGTATCATCAAGATTTGGTGAAAAAATGTTTGCTGAGATTTCAGCAAACTAGTAGTTTTTTGGAAGCTTGGCAACCCCTTTCAAAAGGAAGTTATTTTCGCGAGTCTCTGCATGGGGTACTTCAAGAGGAAACAAACCATAGAGATAGAACTTAGAACTACTTCATTTGGTCAAGTTTCAAGGAGCTAGCACAAACCGTGTTTGATTTAGAATTCCAAACACATCTATCTATATAGCAGAAAACAGAGTGAAACCTAAAAATTCAAAGTGTTACTGGAAACGAACGCTTGAACCTAGAAGAGTGAAAGTTGGGCAGCCAAGTGGGATTAGTGAACTGATCATTACCACCAAGTATCATCAAGATTTGGTGAAAAAATGTTTGCTGAGATTTCAGCAAACTAGTAGTTTTTTGGAAGCTTGGCAACCCCGTTCAAACGAAGTGTTTTTCGCCAGTCTCTGCATGGGGTACTTCAAGAGGAAACAAACCATAGAGATAGAACTTAGAACTACTTCATTTGGTCAAGTTTCAAGGAGCTAGCACAAACCGTGTTTGATTTAGAATTCCAAACACATCTATCTATGTAGGAGAAAACAGAGTGAAACCTAAAACTTCAAACTGTTACTGGAAACGAACGCTTCAACCTAGAAGAATAAAAATTGTGTAGCCAAGTGGGATTAGTGAACTGATCATTACCACCAAGTATCATTAAGATTTGGTGAAAAAAGTTTTGCTGAGATTTCAGCAAACTAGTAGTTTTTTGGAAGCTTGGCCACATCTTTCAAACGAAAGTGTTTTTCGCCAGTCTCTGCATGGGGTACTTCAAGAGGAAACAAACCATAGAGATAGAACTGAGAACTAGTTCATTTGGTCAAGTTTCAAGGAGCTAGCACAAACCGTGTTTGATTTAGAATTCCAAACACAACTATCTATGTAGCAGAAAACAGAGTGAAACCTAAAATGTCAAAATGTTACTGGAAACGAACGCTTGAACCTAGAAGAGTGAAAGTTGGGCAGCCAAGTGAAATTAGTGAACTGATCATTACCACCAAGTATCATCAAGTTTTGGTGAAAAAATGTTTACTGAGATTTCAGCAAACTAGTAGTTTTTTGGAAGCTTGGCAACCCCTTTCAAATGAAAGTGTTTTTCGCCAGTCTCTGCATGGGGTGCTTCAAGAGGAAACAAACCATAGAGATAGAACTTAGAACTACTTCATTTGGTCAAGTTTCAAGGAGCTAGCACAAACCGTGTTTGATTTAGAATTCCAAACACATCTATCTATATAGCAGAAAACAGAGTGAAACCTAAAAATTCAAAGTGTTACTGGAAACGAACGCTTGAACCTAGAAGAGTGAAAGTTGGGCAGCCAAGTGGGATTAGTGAACTGATCATTACCACCAAGTATCATCAAGATTTGGTGAAAAAATGTTTGCTGAGATTTCAGCAAACTAGTAGTTTTTTGGAAGCTTGGCAACCCCTTTCAAACGAAAGTGTTTTTCGCCAGTCTCTGCATGGGTTACTTCAAGAGGAAACAAACCATAGAGATAGAACTTAGAACTACTTCATTTGGTCAAGTTTCAAGGAGCTAGCACAAACCGTGTTTGATTTAGAATTCCAAACACATCTATCTATGTAGGAGAAAACAGAGTGAAACCTAAAACTTCAAACTGTTACTGGAAACGAACGCTTCAACCTAGAAGAATAAAAATTGGGTAGCCAAGTGGGATTAGTGAACTGATCATTACCACCAAGTATCATTAAGATTTGGTGAAAAAAGTTTTGCTGAGATTTCAGCAAACTAGTAGTTTTTTGGAAGCTTGGCCACTTCTTTCAAACGAAAGTGTTTTTCGCCAGTCTCTGCATGGGGTGCTTCAAGAGGAAACAAACCATAGAGATAGAACTTAGAACTACTTCATTTGGTCAAGTTTCAAGGAGCTAGCACAAACCGTGTTTGACTCAGAGTTTCAAACACATCTATCTATATAGCAGAAAACAGAGTGAAACCTAAAAATTCAAAGTGTTACTGGAAACGAACACTTGAACCTAGAAGAGTGAAAGTTGGGCAGCCAAGTGGGGTTAGTGAACTGATCATTACCACCAAGTATCATCAAGATTTGGTGAAAAAATGTTTGCTGAGATTTCAGCAAACTAGTAGTTTTTTGGAAGCTTGGCAAACCCTTTCAAACGAAAGTGTTTTTCGCCAGTCTCTGCATGGGGTACTTCAAGAGGAAACAAACCATAGAGATAGAACTTAGAACTACTTCATTTGGTCAAGTTTCAAGGAGCTAGCACAAACCGTGTTTGATTTAGAATTCCAAACACATCTATCTATGTAGGAGAAAACAGAGTGAAACCTAAAAATTCAAACTGTTACTGGAAATGAACGCTTCAACCTAGAAGAATAAAAATTGTGTAGCCAAGTGGGATTAGTGAACTGATCATTACCACCAAGTATCATTAAGATTTGGTGAAAAAAGTTTTGCTGAGACTTCAGCAAACTAGTAGTTTTTTGGAAGCTTGGCCACTTCTTTCAAACGAAAGTGTTTTTCGCCAGTCTCTGCAGGCGGTACTTCAAGAGGAAACAAACCATAGAGATAGAACTTAGAACTACTTCATTTGGTGAAGTTTCAAGGAGCTAGCACAAACCGTTTTTGATTTAGAATTCCAAACACATCTATCTATATAGCAGAAAACAGAGTGAAACCTAAAAATTCAAAGTGTTACTGGAAACGAACGCTTGAACCTAGAAGAGTGAAAGTTGGACAGCCAAGTGGGATTAGTGAACTGATCATTACCACCAAGTATCATCAAGTTTTGGTGAAAAAATGTTTGCTGAGATTTCAGCAAACTAGTAGTTTTTTGGAAGCTTGGCAACCCCTTTCAAACGAAAGTGTTTTTCGCCAGTCTCTGCATGGGGTACTTCAAGAGGAAACAAACCATAGAGATCGAACTTAGAACTACTTCATTTGGTCAAGTTTCAAGGAGCTAGCACAAACCGTGTTTGATTTAGAATTCCAAACACAGCTATCTATGTAGGAGAAAACAGAGTGAAACCTAAAACTTCAAACTGTCACTGGAAACGAATGCTTCAACCTAGAAGAATAAAAATTGGGTAGCCAAGTGGGATTAGTGAACTGATCATTACCACCAAGTATCATTAGGATTTGGTGAAAAAAGTTTTGCTGAGATTTCAGCAAACTAGTAGTTTTTTGGAAGCTTGGCCACTTCTTTCAAACGAAAGTGTTTTTCGCCATTGTCTGCATGGTGTACTTCAAGAGGAAACAAACCATAGAGATGGAACATAGAACTACTTCATTTGGTCAAGTTTCAAGGAGCTAGCACAAACCGTGTTTGATTTAGAGTTTCAAACACATCTATCTATATAGCAGAAAACAGAGTGAAAACTAAAAATTCAAAGTGTTACTGGAAACGAACGCTTGAACCTAGAAGAGTAAAAATTGGGCAGCCAATTGGGATTAGTGAACTGATCATTACCACCAAGTATCATCAAGTTTTGGTGAAAAAATGTTTGCTGAGATTTCAGCAAACTAGTAGTTTTTTGGAAGCTTGGCAACCCTTTTCAAACGAAAGTGTTTTTCGCCAGTCTCTGCATGGGCTACTTCAAGAGGAAACAAACCATAGTGATAGAACTTAGAACTACTTCATTTGGTTAAGTTTCAAGGAGCTACCACAAACCGTGTTTGATTTAGAATTCCAAACACATCTATCTATATAGCAGAAACAGAGTGAAACCTAAAAATTCAAAGTGTTACTGGATACGAACACTTGAACCTAGAAGAGTAAAAATTGGGCAGCCAAGTGGGCTTAGTGAACTGATCATTACCACCAAGTATCATCAAGATTTGGTGAAAAAATGTTTGCTGAGATTTCAGCAAACTAGTAGTTTTTTGGAAGCTTGGCAACCCCTTTCAAACGAAAGTGTTTTTCGCCAGTCTCTGCATGGGGTACTTCAAGAGGAAATAAACCATAGAGATAGAACTTAGAACTACTTCATTTGGTCAAGTTTCACGGAGGTAGCACAAACCGTGTTTGATTCAGAGTTTCAATCACATCAATCTATATAGCAGAAAACAGAGTGAAACCTAAAAATTCAAAGTGTTACTTGAAACGAACGCTTGAACCTAGAAGAGTGAAAGTTGGGCAGCCAAGTGGGATTAGTGAACTGATCATTACCACCAAGTATCATCAAGATTTGGTGAAAAAATGTTTGCTGAGATTTCAGCAAACTAGTAGTTTTTTGGAAGCTTGGCAACCCCGTTCAAACGAAAGTGTTTTTCGCCAGTCTCTGCATGGGGTACTTCAAGAGGAAACAAACCATAGAGATAGAACTTAGAACTACTTCATTTGGTCAAGTTTCAAGGAGCTAGCACAAACCGTGTTTGATTTAGAATTCCAAACACATCTATCTATGTAGGAGAAAACAGAGTGAAACCTAAAACTTCAAACTGTTACTGGAAACGAACGCTTCAACCTAGAAGAATAAAAATTGTGTAGCCAAGTGGGATTAGTGAACTGATCATTACCACCAAGTATCATTAAGATTTGGTGAAAAAAGTTTTGCTGAGATTTCAGCAAACTAGTAGTTTTTTGGAAGCTTGGCCACTTCTTTCAAACGAAAGTGTTTTTCGCCAGTCTCTGCATGCGGTACTTCAAGAGGAAACAAACCATAGAGATAGAACTTAGAACTACTTCATTTGGTCAAGTTTCAAGGAGCTAGCACAAACCGTGTTTGATTTAGAATTCCAAACACATCTATCTATATAGCAGAAAACAGAGTGAAACCTAAAAATTCAAAGTGTTACTGGAAACGAACGCTTGAACCTAAAGAGTGAACGTTGGGCAGCCAAGTGGGATTAGTGAACTGATCATTACCACCAAGTATCATCAAGTTTTGGTGAAAAAATGTTTGCTGAGATTTCAGCAAACTAATAGTTTTTTGGAAGCTTGGCAACCCCTTTCAAACGAAAGTGTTTTTCGCCAGTCTCTGCATGGGGTACTTCAAGAGGAAACAAACCATAGAGATAGAACATAGAACTACTTCATTTGGTCAAGTTTCAAGGAGCTAGCACAAACCGTGTTTGATTTAGAATTCCAAACACAGCTATCTATGTAGCAGAAAACAGAGTGAAACCTAAAACTTCAAACTGTTACTGGAAACGAATGCTTCAACCTCGAAGAATAAAAATTGGGTACCAAGTGGATTAGTGAACTGATCATTACCACCAAGTATCATTAAGATTTGGTGAAAAAATGTTTGCTGAGATTTCAGCAAACTAGTAGTTTTTGGAGCTTGGCAACCCCTTTCAAACGAAGTGTTTTTCGCCAGTCTCTGCATGGTGTACTTCAAGAGGAAACAAACCATAGAGATGGAACATAGAACTACTTCATTTGGTCAAGTTTCAAGGAGCTAGCACAAACCGTGTTGATTTAGAGTTTCAAACACATCTATCTATATAGCAGAAAATAGAGTGAAATCTAAATTTTCAAAGTGTTACCAGAAACGAACGCTTGAACTTAGAAGAGTAAAAATTGGGCAACCAATTGGGATTAGTGAACTGATCATTACCACCAAGTATCATCAAGGTTTGGTGAAAAAATGTTTGCTGAGATTTCAGCAAACTAGTAGTTTTTTTGGAAGCTTGGCAACCTTTTCAAACGAAAGTGTTTTCGCCAGTCTCTGCATGGGCTACTTCAAGGAGGAAACAAACCATAGAGATAGAACTTAGAACTACTTCATTTGGTCAAGTTTCACGGAGCTAGCACAAACCAAACCGTGTTTGATTCAGAGTTTCAAACACATCTATCTATATAGCAGAAAACAGAGTGAAACCTAAAAATTCAAAATGTTACTTGAAACGAACGCTTGAACCTAGAAGAGTGAAAGTTGGGCAGCCAAGTGGGATTAGTGAACTGATCATTACTACCAAGTATCATCAAGATTTGGTGAAAAAATGTTTGCTGAGATTTCAGCAAACTAGTAGTTTTTTGGAAGCTTGGCAACCCCTTTCAAACGAAAGTGTTTTTCGCGAGTATCTGCATGGGGTACTTCAAGAGGAAACAAACCATAGAGATAGAACTTAGAACTACTTCATTTGGTCAAGTTTCAAGGAGCTAGCACAAACCGTGTTTGATTTAGAATTCCAAACACATCTATCTATATAGCAGAAAACAGAGTGAAACCTAAAATTCAAAGTGTTACTGGAAACGAACGCTTGAACCTAGAAGAGTGAAAGTTGGGCAGCCAAGTGGGCTTAGTGAACTGATCATTACCACCAAGTATCATCAAGATTTGGTGAAAAAAGTTTTGCTGAGATTTCAGGAAACCAGTAGTTTTTTGGAAGCTTGGCCACTTCTTTCAAACGAAAGTGTTTTTCGCCAGTCTCTGCATGGTGTACTTCAAGAGGAAACAAACCATAGAGATGGAACATAGATCTACTTCATTTGGTCAAGTTTCAAGGAGCTAGCACAAACCGTGTTTGATTTAGAGTTTCAAACACATCTATCTATATAGCAGAAAACAGAGTGAAACCTAAATATTCAAAGTGTTACTGGAAACGAACGCTTGAACCTAGAAGAGTGAAAGTTGGGCAGCCAAGTGAAATTAGTGAACTGATCATTACCACCAAGTATCATCAAGTTTTGGTGAAAAAATGTTTACTGAGATTTCAGCAAACTAGTAGTTTTTTGTAAGCTTGGCAACCCCTTTCAAATGAAAGTGTTTTTCGCCAGTCTCTGCATGGGGTGCTTCAAGAGGAAACAAACCATAGAGATAGAACTTAGAACTACTCATTTGGTCAAGTTTCAAGGAGCTAGCACAAACCGTGTTTGATTCAGAGTTTCAAACACATCTATCTATACAGCAGAAAACAGAGTGAAACCTAAAAATTCAAAGTAATACTGGAAACGAACGCTTGAACCTAGAAGAGTGAAAGTTGGGCAGCCAAGTGGGATTAGTGAACTGATCATTACCACCAAGTATCATCAAGATTTGGTGAAAAAAGTTTTGCTGAGATTTCAGCAAACTAGTAGTTTTTTGGAAGCTTGGCCACTTCTTTCAAACGAAAATGTTTTTCGCCAGTCTCTGCATGCGGTACTTCAAGAGGAAACAAACCATAGAGATAGAACTTAGAACTACTTGATTTATCAAGTTTCAAGGAGCTAGCACAAACCGTGTTTGATTTAGAATTCCAAACACATCTATCTATATAGCAGAACAGATTGAAACCTAAAAATTCAAAGTGTTACTGGAAACGAACGCTTGAACCTAGAAGAGTGAAAGTTGGGCAGCCAAGTGGGATTAGTGAACTGATCATTACCACCAAGTATCATCAAGTTTTGGTGAAAAAATGTTTGCTGAGATTTCAGCAAACTAGTAGCTTTTTGGAAGCTTGGCAACCCCTTTAAAACGAAAGTGTTTTTCGCCAGTCTCTGCATGGAGTACTTCAAGAGGAAACAAACCATAGAGATAGAACTTAGGACTACTTCATTTGGTCAAGTTTCAAGGAGCTAGCACAAACCGTGTTTGATTTAGAGTTTCAAACACATCTATCTATATAGCAGAAAACAGAGTGAAACCTAAAAATTCAAAGTGTTACTGGAAACGAATGCTTCAACCTAGAAGAATAAAATTGGGTAGCCAAGTGGGATTAGTGAACTGATCATTACCACCAAGTATCATTAAGATTTGGTGAAAAAAGTTTTGCTGAGATTTTAGCAAACTAGTAGTTTTTTTGGAAGCTTGGCAACCCCTTTCAAACGAAAGTGTTTTTCGCCAGTCTCTGCATGGGGTACTTCAAGAGGAAACAAACCATAGAGAAAGAACTTAGAACTAATTCATTTGGTCAAGTTTCAAGGAGCTAGCACAAACCGTGTTTGATTTCGAATTCCAAACACATCTATCTATGTAGGAGAAAACAGAGTGAAACCTAAAACTTCAAACTGTTACTGGAAACGAATGCTTCAACCTAGAAGAATAAAAATTGGGTAGCCAAGTGGGATTAGTGAACTGATCATTACCACCAAGTATCATTAAGATTTTTTGAAAAAAGTTTTTCTGAGATTTCAGCAAACTAGTAGTTTTTTGGAAGCTTGGCCACTTCTTTCAAACGAAAGTGTTTTTCGCCAGTCTCTGCATGGTGTACTTCAAGAGGAAACAAACCATAGAGATGGAACATAGAACTACTTCATTTGGTCAAGTTTCAAGGAGCTAGCACAAACCGTGTTTGATTTAGAGTTTCAAACACATCTATCTATATAGCAGAAAACAGAGTGAAACCTAAATATTCAAAGTGTTACTGGAAACGAACGCTTGAACCTAGAAGAGTGAAAGTTGGGCAGCCAAGTGAAATTAGTGAACTGATCATTACCACCAAGTATCATCAAGATTTGGTGAAAAAATGTTTGCTGAGATTTCAGCAAACTAGTAGTTTTTTGGAAGCTTGGCAACCCCTTTCAAACGAAAGTGTTTTTCGCGAGTCTCTGCATGGGGTACTTCAAGAGGAAACAAACCATAGAGATAGAACTTAGAACTACTTCATTTGGTCAAGTTTCAAGGAGCTAGCACAAACCGTGTTTGATTTAGAATTCCAAACACATCTATCTATGTAGGAGAAAACAGAGTGAAACCTAAAACTTCAAACTTACTGGAAACGAACGCTTCAACCTAGAAGAATAAAAATTGTGTATCCAAGTGGGATTAGTGAACTGATCATTACCACCAAGTATCATTAAGATTTGGTGAAAAAGGTTTTGCTGAGATTTCAGCAAACTAGTAATTTTTTGGAAGCTTGGCCACTTCTTTCAAACGAAAGTGTTTTTCGCCAGTCTCTGCATGGGGTACTTCAAGAGGAAACAAACCATAGAGATAGAACTTAGAACTACTTCATTTGGTCAAGTTTCAAGGAGCTAGCACAAACCGTGTTTGATTTAGAATTCCAAACACATCTATCTATATAGCAGAAAACAGAGTGAAACCTAAAAATTCAAAGTGTTATTGGAAACGAACGCTTGAACCTAGAAGACTGAAAGTTGGGCAGCCAAGTGGGATTAGTGAACTGATCATTACCACCAAGTATCATCAAGTTTTGGTGAAAAAATGTTTGCTGAGATTTCAGCAAACTAGTAGTTTTTTGGAAGCTGGGCAACCCCTTTCAAACGAAAGTGTTTTTCGCCAGTCTCTGCATGGGGTACTTCAAGAGGAAACAAACCATAGAGAAAGAACTTAGAACTACTTCATTTGGTCAAGTTTCAAGGAGCTAGCACAAACCGTGTTTGATTTAGAATTCCAAACACATCTATCTATATATTAGAAAACAGAGTGAAACCTAAAAATTCAAAGTGTTACTGGAAACGAACGCTTGAACCTAGAAGAGTAAAATTGGGCAGCCAAGTGGGATTAGTGAACTGATCATTACCACCAAGTATCATCAAGATTTGGTGAAAAAATGTTTGCTGAGATTTCAGCAAACTAGTAGTTTTTTGGAAGCTTGGCAACCCCTTTCAAACAAAAGTGTTTTTCGCCAGTCTCTGCATGGGGTACTTCAAGAGGAAACAAACCATAGAGATAGAACTTAGAACTACTTCATTTGGTCAAGTTTCAAGGAGCTAGCACAAAAAGTGTTTGATTTAGAATTCCAAACACATCTATCTATGTAGGAGAAAACAGAGTGAAACCTAAAACTTCAAACTTACTGGAAACGAACGCTTCAACCTAGAAGAATAAAAATTGTGTAGCTAAGTGGGATTAGTGAACTGATCATTACCACCAAGTATCATTAAGATTTGGTGAAAAAAGTTTTGCTGAGATTTCAGCAAACTAGTAATTTTTTGGAAGCTTGGCCACTTCTTTCAAACGAAAGTGTTTTTCGCCAGTCTCTGCATGGGGTACTTCAAGAGGAAACAAACCATAGAGATAGAACTTAGATCTACTTCATTTGGTCAAGTTTCAAGGAGCTAGCACAAACCGTGTTTGATTTAGAATTCCAAACACATCTATCTATATAGCAGAAAACAGAGTGAAACCTAAAATTCAAAGTGTTACTGGAAATGAACGCTTGAACCTAGAAGAGTGAAAGTTGGGCAGCCAAGTGGGATTAGTGAACTGATCATTACCACCAAGTATCATCAAGTTTTGGTGAAAAATGTTTGCTGAGATTTCAGCAAACTAGTAGTTTTTTGGAAGCTTGGCAACCCCTTTCAAACGAAAGTGTTTTTCGCCAGTCTCTGCATGGGGTACTTCAAGAGGAAACAAACCATAGAGATAGAACTTAGAACTACTTCATTTGGTCAAGTTTCAAGGAGCTAGCACAAACCGTGTTTGATTTAGAATTCCAAACACAACTATCTATGTAGCAGAAAACAGAGTGAAACCTAAAACTTCAAACTGTTACTGGAAACGAATGCTTCAACCTAGAATAATAAAAATTGGGTGCCAAGCTTCAAAATATAGTGCTGATCATACCACAAAGTATCATTAAGATTTGGTGAAAAAAGTTTTGCTGAGATTTCAGCAAACTAGTAGTTTTTGGAAGCTTGGCACTTCTTTCAAACGAAAGTGTTTTTCGCCAGTCTCTGCATGGTGTACTTCAAGAGGAAACAAACCATAGAGATGGAACATAGAACTACTTCATTTGGTCAAGTTTCAAGGAGCTAGCACAAACCGTGTTTGATTTAGAGTTTCAAACACATCTATCTATATAGCAGAAAACAGAGTGAAACCTAAAAATTCAAAGTGTTACTGGAAACGAATGCTTCAACCTAGAAGAATAAAAATTGGGTAGCCAAGTGGGATTAGTGAACTGATCATTACCACCAAGTATCATTAAGATTTGGTGAAAAAAAGTTTGCTGAGATTTCAGCAAACTAGTAGTTTTTTGGAAGCTTGGCAACCCCTTTCAAACGAAAGTGTTTTTCGCCAGTCTCTGCATGGGGTACTTCAAGAGGAAACAAACCATAGAGATAGAACTTAGAACTACTTCATTTGGTCAAGTTTCAAGGAGCTAGCACAAACCGTGTTTGATTTAGAATTCCAAACACATCTATCTATGTAGGAGAAAACAGAGTGAAACCTAAAACTTCAAACTTACTGGAAACGAACGCTTCAAACTAGAAGAATAAAATTGTGTAGCAAGTGGGATTAGTGAACTGATCATTACCACCAAGTATCATTAAGA